>NC_052155.1:53578059-53878059 GCF_902713615.1 Scyliorhinus canicula | reverse complement strand
GCAATGGAGGCAGCACATGAGATTGGAGGGGGTGTCAGTGTGGTCACCGATTTGTGACAACCACAGGTTTGTTCCAGGGGGGCTAGATGGGGGCTTTAGGAGATGGCAGCGGGCAGAGATTGAGAGATTTTGGGGTCTCTTCATTCAGGAGGGTTTCCCGAGCCTGGAGGCATTAGAGGAGGGGTTTGAGTTGCCGGGTGGGAACGGGTTTCGGTACCTACAGGTACGGGTCTTTGTCCGGAGGCAGGTTCCAAGCTTTCCTCACCTCCCCGAGGGGACTACAAGATAAGGTAATGTCAAAAACAGGGGTTGGGGATGGGAAGGTCTCGGAGATATATCAGGTAATTATGGAGTGGGAAGGAATCCCTATCGGGGAGGTAAAGAGGAAGTGGGAATAGGAGCTGGGAGAAGAGTTGGAAATTGAATTATGGGAAAAGGCTTTTAAGAGAGTTAATTCACCCTCGTTTTGTGCCAGACTTAGCCTGATCCAGTTCAAGGTGGTTCAGAGGGCCCACATGACGGTAGCCAGATGAGCAGGTTTTTTGAGGAAATGGAGGATAGGTGCGGACGCTGCGAGGGATGCCCGGTGTATCATGTGCATATGTTCTGAGCGTGTCCAAAGTTGAGGGGATTCTGGCAGGGATTTGCGGACATTATGTCAGAGGTCCTGGAAGGGAGGGTGACTCCGAGTCTAGGATTGGCAATATTTTGGGTATGGGAAGATCCGGGAGCCAAGTGGGGGGGAGGAAGGCCGATGTTCTGGTCTTCTCCTCCCTGGTGGCCTGGAGACGGATTTTGCTGGGATGGAGAGATTCGGAATCCCCCAAGTCAGGAGTGTGGGTCAGCGACATAGAACATAGAAAAATACAGTACGTAACAGGCCCTTCAACCCACGATGTTGTGCTGAACTTTTGCCTTAGATTAAGAACAAATTAATCTACACCCCATCATTCTACCGTAATCCATGTAGCTATCCAATAGTCACTTGAAGGTCCCTAATGTTTCCGACTCAACTACTTCCACAGGCAGTGCATTCCATGCCCCCACTACTGTCTGGATAAAGAACCTACCTCTGACATCCCCCCTATATCTTACCAAGGTTTTGTACAGCTGCATCATCACCTCGCGGCTCTTAAATTCAATCCCTCTGCTAATAAACGCAAGCACACCAGAGGCCTTCTTCACAGCTCTATCCACTTGAGTGGCAACTTTCAAAGATCTATGAACAGAGATTCCAAGATCTCTCTGTTCCTCTACATTGCCAAGAACTCTACCGTTAACCTTGTATTCCACATTCATATTTATCCTTCCAAAATGGGCAACCTCACACTTTTCAGGGTTAAACTCCATCTGCCACTTTTCAGCCCAGCTCTGCATCCTATCTATGTCTCTTTGCAGCCGACAACAGCCCTCCTCACTATCCACAACTCCGCCAATCTTTGTATCGTCTGCAAATTTACTGATCCACCCTTCAACTCCCTCACCCAAGTCATTAATAAAATCACAAACAGCAAAGGACCCAGAACTGATCCCTGCAGTACGCCACTGGTAACTGGGCTCCAGGCTGAATATTTGCCATCCACCACCACTCCCGGACTTCTATCAGTTAGCCAGTTCATTATCCAACTGCCCAAATTTCCCACTATCCCATGCCTCCTTACTTTCTGCATGGGGAACCTTATCAAATGGCTTACTAAAATCCATGTACACCACATCCACTGCTTTCCCTTCATCCACATGCTTGGTCACCTCCTCAAAGAATTCAATAAGACATGTGAGGCAAGACCTACCCCATACAAATCCGTCCTGACTATCCCTAATCAAGCAGTGTCTTTCCAGATGCTCATAAATCCTATCCCTCAGTACCCTTTCCATTACTTTGCCCAACACCGAAGTAAGACTAACTGGCCTGTAATTCCCAGGGTTATCCCTATTCCCTTTTTTGAACAGGGGCATGACATTCATCACTCTCCAATCCCCTGGTACCACCCCTGTTGACAGTGAGGACGAAAAGATCATTGCCAACGGCTCTGCAATTTCATCTCTTGCTTCCCATAGAATCCTTGGATATATCCCATCAGGCCCGGGGGACTTGTCTGTCCTCAAGTTTTTCAAAATGCCCAACACATCTTCCTTCCTAACAAGTATCTCCTCGAGCTTACCAGTCTGTTTCACACTGTACTCTCCAACAATATGGCCCCTCTCATTGGTAAATACTGAAGAAAAGTACTCGTTCAAGACCTCTCCTATTTCTTCAGACTCAATACACAATCTCCCGCTACTGTCCTTGATCGGACCTACCCTCGTTCGAGTCATTCTCATATTTCTCACATATGTGTAAAAGGCCTTGGGGTTTTCCCTGATCCTACTCGCCAAAGGTTTTTCATGCCCTCTGTTGGCTCTCCTAATTCCTTTCTTCAGTTCCCTCCTGGCTATCTTATACCCTCCAGCGCCCTGTCTGAACCTTGTTTCCTCAGCCTTACATAAGTCTCCTTCTTCCTCTTAACAAGACATTCAACCTCTCTTGTCAACCATGGTTCCCTCACTCAACCATCTCTTCCCTGCCTGACAGGGACATACATATCAAGGACACGTAGTATCTGTTTCTTGAAAATGTTCCACATTTCAATTGTCGCGCCAGAAATGAAGCGCAAAACGGCGCATTTGTGAGGTCATCTGCGCATGCGCGGGTTGCCGGTTCCAACCCACGCATGCGCGGATGACTTCATCGCGCAGACGGTGTGAACCGCGCATGCGCATTGGCCGTCTTTCTCCTCAGCTGCCCGGCAAGATGTGGCGGCTTGATCTTGCCGGGCGGCGGAGGGGACAGAGTGCGTCCGTTTTGGACGCTGGCCCGACGATCGGTGGGCACCGATCGCGGGCCTGTCCCCTCCTGAGCACAGTAGTGGTGCTCCCGTGCCAATCGGGCCCCTAGATGCCCCAAACGGGCATCTGCCGCCCGTTTCACGAATGCAGCGACCAGGTGTGGTTGCTGGCGTGTTGAACCGGGCGTGAAGGGCCGGCCGCTCGGCCCATTGGGCTCGGAGAATCGCCGTTCGCCGTGAAAAACATGTCAGGAGGCCCTCCCACGATTCTCCCACCCCACGTGGGGAGCGGAGAATTCCGCCCAGGGAATTTAGTGCACGGGTAATTAGGAAATAGGGTGGGGGTAGTAGGGGACGTTGTTTTTAGGTTTTTTACGTGTGTCAGGCCGCACGGTTGTTTAAGAAGTGTTAAAGTGTTAAACTGTAAACTGTGAAAATTACAAATGCTTCAATAAAATATTTTCTGAAAAAAAAAGATTGGCCATGATAAAATTGCACCTTAGTGTCCAAAGATGTGCCGGTGAGATGGGGTTACCTATTGGCCAAATGGCCTTCTTCTGCACTGTGGGGATTCTATGGATCCTGACTTGGAACTATATTGGCATTCCTGTATTGTCACCGGATCAAAATCCTGGAACTCCCAATCTATCGGCACTCTGGATACACATTCACCACAGGAACTGCAGAAGTTCAAGACGGCAGCTCATCACCACCTACTCAATATCAATTAGGGATAAAGAATAAATGTTGGCCTTGCCAAAGATGTCGCATCCTATTATCAAATCTGAGAATTAATCATCAAATGTAAGAGACTCCATTACATTATTTTGAAGAAGAGTAGTGGAGTTTTCCCTGGCGTCCTAGCCAATATTTATCTGTCAACCACCATCACTAAATTGGTTATTAATGTTTGTGGTTAAATTAGCTGCCACATCACCATGGTTCTCCATTTGCTATAAAATTCTTTGGGAAGTCCAGAGTTTGTGAAAGGTACTATATAAATGCAAGTCTTTTCTTTGGGTTGTGATATGTTGTAGCTTTGACATGGTCTTTGAGCTGAGGATGTTTGAAGCTCTGCTTCTGATTAATATAAAGAAGGAAGTTTAAAGGGATTTGAGTCATTCGAATAAATAATTTAATCAAACAAGCGTTTGATATTCTTCAAGCCTTTTGGCTTTTGAACGAAATGATGCACTATAATTCCAGAAGGGGTTTGTCGTTAAATTTGCTTTTAAATCTGTCTGGATTGCTTTTCCCCCAATAAGTAATTGAATTTGAGGGTGTGCAGCATGTTCCCTCAACTTTCTGACTCTTTCTATTTATTTGTCGTCTGACTAAATGGTTTCCTGCTGCTCTATCGCTTCTATTTTAATTAATTGTGATTCAATCAATGTGAAATAGCTTTGGGATGTGCCAAGGATTAATAAGATGCAAATACACGTCTTCGTTCCAATTTTCTCTCTTTCTCTCCTAAACGTCCCTTAATATTGTTGGGGGTAGGATAGTGTCTGGACCTCTTTAGGCCACGACTGTTGTTCCAGGTCGGCTTGGCCTGATAGGGAAGCCACCACTGCTCTTCCACTCAGGATCCAGGTTAAAATAACTGGTCGAGCCTTGATTAAGTTGTGAGAACTCAATGCAAGGACTCTGCTTGCTTGGGGCGGCTGCCCATGCTGTCGGGCAGCACGGTAGCGCAGTGGTTAGCACTATGGCTTCACAGCACCAGGGTCCCAGGTTTGATTCCCAGCTGGGTCACTGTCTGTGTGGAGTCTGCATGTTCTCCCTGTGTCTGCATGGGTTTCTCTGCGTACTTCGGTTTCCTCCCACTAGTCCCGAAAAACGTGCTGTCAGGTAATTTGGACATTCTGAATTCTCCTTCTGTGTACCCGAACAGGCGCCGGAATGTGGCGACTGGGGGCTTTTCACAGTAACTTCATTGCAATGTAAGCCTACTTGTGACAATAAAGATTATTATATTATATTAAATAAAGTAGAATAGAGCTTTATTGTCCATGCAAAAAGTGAAAACTTGTCTTTGGTTTTACCTCCAGTATAACATATAAATCATACAGTCATTATATGTTATATATGCACAAATATATGAATGTGCGTATACATGAAATATTTACGGTTTTTAACTAATGAAATGAATGAAATGAAATGAAAGGAAATGATGAAATTTCATTTCATTTCATTTCATTCATTTCATTAGTTAAAAACCGTAAATATTTCATGTATACGCACATTCATACATTTGTGCATATATAACATATAGCCATACCATACAAATATAACACATTGCACTTTGTCATTAAAGCACTTACTGCAGTTAAAATAAATAAAAACAGCAAGGTAAATTTACATTATATTATTTAGTAAGCTTATGGCACTGGGAACAAACGGCTTCTTGATTTTTTTCCCAGCACTAGGCATTCTAAAGTGCCAGCCTGAAGGGAGCCTTTCAAATTGATGATATAAAGAGTGAGAGGGATCACCGATTGGGAATTGTAGTCTGTCAGATCACAGCAGAAAAGGAATAAGACACTCCACTCTGGTATGAATTTAGTTCAACGTTTTGAATTTAATGTAGAACTTTAAAGTCTGTAAAATAAATGGCAAGTTAGATAACAGAAACTGCCTGTCAGTGATAGTTAATTGGAGGTAATTGCCTGTAATAAGTGCTAATTACTATGAGCAGGAAGTTGAGTGAACATTTGTAACTTGGTTGCATTAGCAGCAGTTCCAATGCAATTATGCCCTTTTTAAAATAGGAGATCAAAACTGTATATACAGTAGTACCCCAGATGTGGTCTCACCAATAGCCTACACAACAGTAAGAAGTCTTACAACACCAGGTTAAAGTCCAACAGGTTTGTTTCAAACACGAGCTTTCGGAGCGCAGCTCCTTCCTCACCTGAGGAAGGAGCAGTGCTCCGAAAGCTTGAGTTTGAAACAAACCTGTTGGACTTTAACCTGGCGTTGTAAGACTTCTTACTGTGCTCACCCCAGTCCAACGCCGGCATCTCCTCATCATGGCTATACAACTGTGGCAGAAGGCTCACATGGCTGATTCTTGGAAGAGAGGGTTATCCTATGAGTTATTTGACAGGCTAGGCCAGCATCCATTGGAGTTTAGAAGAATGAGAGGTGATCGCAATGAAATATTCAAGATCCTGAGGGGACTTGACAGGGTTGAAGCTGAAAGGATGTTTCCCTTTGTGGAAGGGACCAGAACTAAGGGAAACATTTAAAAAATAAGGGGCCTCCTATTTAAGATGGAATTGAGGAGATTTTCTTTCTTCCAGAGGACCATATGTCTGTGGAACTCAGGGCAGCCTGGTGGAGCAATGGTAGCACTGCAGTCTCACGGCGCCGAGGTCCCAGGTTCGATCCCGGCTCTGGGTCACTGTCTGTGTGGAGTTTGCACATTCTCCCTGTATCTGCGTGGGTTTCACTCCCACAACCCAAAGATGTGCAGGGTAGGTGGATTGGCCACGCTAAATTGCCCCTTATTTGGAAAAAATGAATTGGATACTCTGCATTTATTTTTAAAAAGTCTGTGGAACTCTGCCCACCCCTCCCCAATAAGTCAGTGAAGGGTCATTGAATATTTTTAAAGACTGAATTAGATAGATTCTTGATTGACAAAGGAATCAAAGGGCCACTATCAGAACTTACTGAATGGTGGAGCAGTGTTGACGGGCCAAATGGCCTACTCTTGCTCCTAACCCATATGCTCGGGGGTGGTTATTGGTTTCCCCGGGAGCAACAATTTAGCGGTAGAATGCAGAGTGTGGAGATTATATAAGCACATAGTAATGGTGAAGTGGTTTTAAATGAGGATTTTAACTTTCACGTAGATTAGAACAAGCAGACTAGCTGATGTCAGAAAGATAGTGAAATTTATGAATGTGTCCAGGATATTTTTCTGCCATAACATATCCTCGAGCCAGCAAAGAGCAGGCCACATTAGTTTTAATAATCAGTCATGAACCAAATTTAATTAGAAGCCTAATGGCACATGGACATTTTTTATTCTTTCATAGGAATGGGTGTTTCTCGCTAGGCCATGTCTTCTTGCCTATCCCTAATTGCCCTTGAGAAGGAACACTTATCTAATATTTATCATAACAAAGAACAGTACAGCTCAAGAACAGACCCTTCGGCCTCCAAGCCTACGCTGATCATGATGCCTGTCTAAACTAAAACCTTATGCACTTTCAGGGTCCGTAACCCTTTTTCCCATCTGATTCATGTATTCAACATGCCACTTAAATATCGCTACCGTATCTGCTTCCACCACCTCCCCAGGCAGCACTTTCCGGGCACTCACCACTCTGTGTAAATAATTTCCCTCCTCTAAACTTTCCCCCTCACACCTTAAACCTCTGTCCCTAGTAAGTCCTGGGAAGAAATGTGTGACTACCCATTCTGTCCATGCCACACATAATTTTGTAAACCTCTATCAGGTCATCCCTCGACCTCCATCGTGAAAACAACCCAAGTTTATCCAACCTCTCTTCATAACTAATATCCTCCAGACCAGGCAACATCCTGGTAAACAACAACTGTACGCTCTCCAAAGAATCCACATCCTTCTGGTAGTGTGGCAACCAGAGTTGTACTCATTATTCCAAATGTGGCCTAAGGTTCTGTACATTTGCAGCATGATTTGCCAATTTTTACACTCAATGCCTCAATGATGAAGGCAAGCATGCCGAATGCCTTCTTGACTACCTTATCCACCTACGTTGCCACTTTCAGTGATCTGTGAACCTCTATACCCAGATATCTCAGCCTGCAATACTCTTAAGGGTTCTGCCATTCTGTATAATTCCCACCTGTATTAGACCTTCCAAAATGCATTACCTCACATTTGTCCGGATTCAACTCCATCTGCCATTTCTCTGCCCAAGTCTCCAACTGATCTATATCTTGCTGTATCCTCTGACAGTCCTCTTCATTATTGGCAACCCCACCAATCTTTGTGTCGTCTGCAAACTTACTAATCAGACCTGCTACGTTTTTCTTCAAATTATTTATATATACTACGAACAACAAAGGTTCCAGCATTGATCCCTGCGGAACACCACTAGTCACAGCCTTCCATTCAGAAAAGCATCCTTCCACCACTACTCTCTGTTTTCTATGACTGAGGCAGCTCTGTATCCATCTTATCAGCTCACCTCTGATACCGTGTGACTTCACCTTTTGTATCAGTCTGCCATTAAGGACTTAGTCAAAGGCTTTACTGAAGTCCATGTAGACACCACCTACTGCCAATCCTTCATCAATCACCTTTGTCAATTCCTCAAAAAATGTGATCAAGTTGGTGAGACATGGTTTCCCCTTCACAAAACCATGCTGCCTATCTCTAATAAGTCCACTTGTTTCCAAATGTGAGTAAATCCTGTCCCTAAGAATCTTTTCCAATAATTTCCCTTCCACTGACGTAAGACTCACCGGTCAATAATTTCCTGGATTATCATTGTTACCCTTCTTAAACAAAGGAACAACATTGTCTATTCTCCAGTCCTCTGGAACCCCACCAGTAGCCAATGAGGCCTTAGCAATTTCCTCCTTTGCCTCCCTCAGTATTCTGAGGTAGATTCCATTAGGCCCTGGGGACTTATCTATATTTTTTCCCCAATTAAATGACGATTTAGTGAGGCCACACCTTTGGCTTGTGGAGGTGAGACCCGGGGGCACGAGAAATGGCAGATGGAGTTTAATCCGGACAAATGTGAGGTTTTGGAAGGTCTAATACAGAAATGCAGAATCCTTAGGAATATTGACAGGCAGAGAGATCTGGGTGTATGGATCACTGAGAGTGGCAACGCAGGTGGGTAAGGTAGTCAAGAAGGCATGCAACATGCTTGCCTTCATCGATTGGGGCATTGTGTATAAAAATTGGAAAATCATGCTGCAATCTTACACAATCTTAGTTGGGCCACATTTGAAATATTGCGTACAATTCTGGTCACCACACCACCAGGTAGAGATGTGCAAACTCCACATGGAGAGTGACCCGGGGTCAGGATCGAACCTGGGTCTTTGGTGCTGTGAGGCAGCAGTGCTAACCACTGCGCCACTATGCCGCCCCAGAACTTAAATACCTTAATGCATTTTAAGTCGCCCAACACCGACTCCTTTTTGATATCGTCATGACCCAGAATATCTTCACACCTTTCCCTAGACTCATCATCCACAAAGTCCTTCTCTTTGATGAATACTGATGCAAAATACTCTTTTAGTATTTCGCTCATTTCCTCTGGCTCCACGCATAGATTCCCTCCTCTGTCCTTTAGTGGGCCAATCCTTTCCCTAGCTACCCTCTTGCTCTTTATATGTGTATAAAATTCCTTGGGATTCTCCTTAATCCTATTTGCCAAGGACTTTTCATGACCCCTTTCAGCTAGATTCATAGAATTTACAGGAGCCCATTCGGCCCATCGAGACTGCACCGATCCTTGGAAAGAGCACCCTACTTAAGCTCACACCTCCACCTTATGCCCGTAACCCAGTAACTCCATCAACCTTTTGAACACTAAGGGGCAATTTATCATGACTAATACCCCAAACCTGCACGTCTTTGGATGTGGGAAGAAACCGGAGCACCCGGAGGAAACCCACTCAGGCACTGGGAGTAAGTGCAAACTCCACACAGGCAGTCACCTGAGGCCGGAATTGACCCCGGGTCCTTGGTGCTGTGAGGCAGCAGTGCTAACTTGTGAGGCACCAGTGCTAATGGACGGCACAGTAGCACAGTAGGTAACACTGTTGCTTCACAGCACCAGGGTCCCAGGTTCGATTCCCGACTTGGGTCACTGTCTAGTGTGGAGTCTGCACGTTCTCCCTGTGTCTGTGTGGGTTTCCACCACGAGCTCCGGTTTTCTCCCACAAGCCCCGAAAGACGTTCTGTTAGGTAATTTGGGCATTCTGAATTCTCCCTCTGTGTACCCAAACAGGCGCCGGAATGTGGCGACCATGGGCTTTTCACAGTAACTTTATTGCAGTGTTAATGTAAGCCTACTTGTGACAATAACGATTATTATTATAACCACTGTGCCACCGTGCCACCCCAAAATCAAAGCGGAGAAAGCGGGCATCAATCCCACTACCTCTCAAATGCATAGCGAGCATTCTACCATTTGAGCTAATTCCCCCAGTCAGCCAGCTCTCCTAATTCCTTGCTTAAATTCCTTCCTATTTTCACAGAATCACAGAATACAACAGTGCAAAAGAGACCCTTTGTCCCATCCAGTCTGCATCGATGCATGAAAGGCCCTGACCTGCCAACTAAATCCCACTTTCCAGCTCTTGGCCCATAGCCTTGAATGTTATGATGTGCCAAGTGCTCATCCAGGCACATTTTAAAGGATGTGAGGCATCCCGCCTCTACCATCCTCCCAAGTATTGCATTCCAGACCATCACAACCCTCTGGGTAAAAATGTTCTTCCTCATTTCCCCCCTAAACCTCCCACCCCTCGTAACTGACCCTTCAATTACGGGAACAGCTGCTCCCTATCCATCCTGTCCATGCCCTTATAACCTTGTACACTATCAGGTCACCCTTCAGTCTTCATTGCTCCAGAGAAAACAACCCAAGCCTATCCAACCTCTCTTTTTAACTTAAATGTTCCATCCCAGGCAACATTCTGGTGACTCTTCTCCGTAGCCCCTCCAGTGCAATTACACCCTTCCTATAATGTGGCGACCAGAATTGCACACAGTACAACAGATGTGGCCTCACCAAAGTTCTATACAGCTCCATCATGACCTCCCTGCCTTTGTAATCTATGCCCTGATTGATAAAAGCAAGTGTCCCATGTGCCGTTTTCACCATCCCACTAACCTGCCCTTCTGCCTTCAGAGATCTATGGACAAACACGCCAAGGTCCCTTTGTTCCTCAGAACTTCCCAGTGTCAGACCTTTCATAGTTTAATTCCGAGTTAAATTACTCCTTCCATTACTCCTCACCTCACACTTTTCATGGTTAAATTCCATCTGCCATTTATCCGCCCATTTGACCATCCCTTCTATATCTTCCTGTAACCCAAGACACTCAACCTCACTGTGTCATCCGCAAACGTACTTATCCAACCCACACATAGTCATTTCTGTCATTAATATAAATGAAAACAATAGGGGGCCCAGTATGGACCCCTGTGCTACGCCCCTGGCTTCCAGACACTAAAGCAGCAGTCTATCATCACCCTCCATGTCCTACCGTTAAGCCAATTATGAATCCACCTTATAAATAACCCTGTATCCCATGTGCATTTACCTTCTTAATAAATCTTCCACGTGGGACCTTGTCTAAGGCTTAGCTGAAATCCACGTCAACTACATCAACTGCATGACCCTCATCTATACACTTGGTTACATGCTCAAAAAATTCAATCAAATTTGTTAGACATGACCCCACTCTGACAAAGCCATGCAGACTATCCCTGATCAAACCTTGCCTCTCCAAGTGGAGATAGATTCACTCCTTCAAAATCTTCTCCAGTAGTTTCTCAACCACTGATGTGAGACTCACTGGTCTGTAGTTCCCTGGCTTGCCTCTACCTTTCTTAAATAGTGGGGCCACATTAGTTGTCTCCAGTCCTCTGGCACCTCACCCATGGTCAGAGCTCCGGCAATCTCCTCCCTCATCTTCCACAGCAGCCTGGGACACAATCCATCCAGACCTGGAGATTTGTCCACTTATAAGCATGCCAATACCTTCAATACTTGTCACTCCCTATGACAATTTTCTCAAGAATCTCACAATCTCTCTCCTCAAGTTCCATACCTACCTCGTCATTCTCTTGGATGAAGACAGATGTGAAATATTCATTCAACATCCTACCAATGCTCCACCCACATATTTCCCTCTTGGTCCTTAATGGACCCTACTCTTTCCATTGATAAACTTATTGAATATCTTGGGATTTTCCCTACGTTTAATAGAGTTCCCTGCAGTTTCAATAGAGTTCTTTGTTGACATTTCCAAGTAGCTGTTATTAAAGCTAATGTCATTATGAATGCTTGGGTCAAGTTTCAAAAGCTACAAAATCACTTTATCTCATGGGGGGGGGGGGGGGGGGGGGGTGCTGTGACAATTAAAAAAGGTTACTAAAAGATTATCTGCCTTTGTGGTTACTCTATGGAAATTTGTGTTATAAAGAATGATTACTTGCTGGGATTTAAAATCTTTGAAAAGATTTCATGAATGGGAGATTGTTTTTGCATCAAGCGTATGAGTAAGAGCTATATTACATTGTTGGAAGTTTATTCTTTTTCATCTCTGCATGCCCTCTGAGGTCTTCCTTTGGGACAGCATGGTAGCATTATGGATAGCACAATTGCTTCACAGCTCCAGGGTCCCAGGTTCAATTCCGGCTTGGGTCACTGTCTGTGCGGAATCTGCACATCCTCCCTGTGTGTGCTTGAGTTTCCTCCCACAGTCCAAAGATGTGCAGGTTAGGTAGATTGGCCATGATAAATTGCCCTTAGTGTCCAAAATTGCCCTTAGTGTTGGGTGGGGTTACTGGGTTATGGGGATACCGTGGAGGTGTTGACCTTGGGTAGGGTGCTCTTTCCAAGAGCCAGTGCAGACTCGATGGGCCGAATGGCTTCCTTCTGCACTGTAAATTCCATGATTCTATGATTCCCAGTGGATACTAGATGACTGGATATGGAGGTGACATGAGGGATTTGAGGTGGCATTGGAGATGGCGTAGCGGTATGAGGTAACATGGGGTTTGGAGGTGGGGAGGTAAGTCTGAAGGTGAATTATAGAGTGCTCAACAGCTTCTAAAACAACTGGGATATCTCCTTATTAGGCAGTCCCTCAGGATCGAGGATGACCAGCATCCATTCTGGTTGGATAGGTTCTCAGATGGCTGATAAGTTAATGTGCGATATGCAGACTCAGAGGCACGTGGTGCTTGAAGGATTAGATAGGTGGTTATTTGGAGGTTTTGTGCACTCCCTCTGGCACACTCACTTCACCTCTGCCACTGAAGTCTCAATGTGCGGTGCATTCACAAATGGATGTTCTCTATTTTCCATTTTGGTCATCATAAGCCAGGGTCACTCATGATTCAGTGGATATGTTCAAGCTCTTCAGAGATGCTTTGGGGGCATCCCTAATATATTTCTGCTGTCTTCCTGGGACTCTCCTACCACAACCAAGTTCAAAATGGAGGAATTGCTTCGAGAGTCTGGTGGTAAGCATATGAACAATGTGTCCTGCATAGCGGGGTTGGTTTAGAGTGATTAGTACCTCAATGCTGATCAAGTTGGCTTGGGAGAAGATTCTGCTGTTGAACAACATTTTCTGCCTTCAGATCTGGAGGATCTTGCGCAAAGGTACCACTGATGCTACTTGACCAGTCCTTTGAGATGCTGGCTGTAGGTCGTCCAAGTCTCCAAAGCATGGGCATATAGGGGAATGGGCTCAGTACTGCCCAGTAAACCATGACCTTAGTCTCAGGTTTGAAATCTGGTCCTCAAATATTCTTCAGTCAGCCGAAGGCTGAGCTGGCACATTGGAGGCAATGATGAGTTTTGTTGTCTATCTCTGCCTTCATCAAAAGGAGGCTCCCAAGATACAGAAAATTCTCTCACTTTCCAGGATCTCACCATTGACCTAAATCGACAGGAGGAGGTGTTTTGGTTTGGGAGCTGGTTGAAAGACCACCTTAGTTTTCTGGGTGTTTAGTGAAAAGCCCGTTTTCCCATATGTTTCAAAGGAGGAATCAACAATGACTTAGAGCTCCGTTTCTATGTGAGCGGACACGATGTCATGTGCATACTGCAGATCAATGACTGCGATTGGGGTTATTTTGGTTTTGAATTGAAGGCAGCGTAGGTTGAAAAGTTTCCTTTCTGTTCTGTAGATTATCTCCACATTTCTCAGTAATTTTCTGAAGGTGAGGTACAGTACTACAATGAGGAAAATGAAGGAGTGACACAGTCTCCTTTGACAGCAGTTTTCACTGAGATAGGGGCTGGATTCTCCACTGTCAGGATGCTCCATTTTGCCGGGCTGCCCCTCAATGGGAAACCTCATTGACCAGCCGGTGAAATGGAGCATCCCACCGGCGTGCTGAAACAGAAATCTGGCACGGCGGGACGGAGAACCCAGCCCAGGATCTGTGGTAGTTCCACAGATGAAGATACGACATATCCAAGTTAGCCAATGACTCAAAGATAGACGGTATTGTAAGACGTGTAGATGAAAGCATAAAATTACAGAACAATTGATAGATAAAGTGAATGGATTCATGTGAAGGCATCCACAGTTGACCTAAATAAAAAGGATAAAATAATGTACTTTCTAAATGATGCAAATTTGGAAGCAATAGATGTCCAACGAGATGTGGAGGTCTATGTACACAAATCATTAAAATGTCATGAACAGATACAGACAATAATCTAAAATGGGTGACCTATAAAGGTCTTCAAAATTATGAAATGTTTTGATTGAGTGGATGCATAGAGAATATTTCCTTGTGTGGGGGACAGCTTAATAATGGCCATCCTGCATTTCCCTTAGTGCCACAATCCTCCCTGCTGGGGAGATTCCTATTACTGATGGGTCAGTGGGGGGGGGGGACATTTCAAATATTTATGGCCACATTATGTCAGTGGAAGCTGTCTCACGGGACCAGGTGAGGGAGATGTGGGAAGGGGGAGCTGGGACCTATTTTGGACGAGGAAGTGTGGGGTGAGGCCCTTCATAGGTTGAACTCCACTTCCTCCTGCGTATGGCTCAGCCTGATTCAGCTTAAGGTGGTACATAGACCTAACTAAAGCTAGGGTGAGTGGGCTCTTCCCGGGAGTGGAAGACAAGTAAGAACGGTGCTCTCGTGGGCCGGCTAACCACACGCACATGTTCTGGTCGTGTCCAAGGATGATAAGCTTTTGGGTCTCCTTTAGCACCATGTCAGCAATTCTTAACATTTGTCAGTGTGGAGTTTGCACTTTCTCCCCATGTTTGCTTGGGTCTGACCCCCATAACCCAAAGATCAGCAGGGTAGGTGAATTGGCCATGTGAAATTGCCCCTTAATTGGAAAAAAAAGAATTGGGTACTGTAAAAAAATTTTCTGAAAACAACAATTCTTAACATTGATTTGGAGTCTTGTCCATTTTTTTAATCATAGAATTTACAGTGCAGAAGGAGGCCATTCGGCCCATCGAGTCTGCACCAGCTCCTGGAAAGAGCACCCTACCCAAGGTCAACACCTCCACCCTATCCCCATAACCCAGTAACCCCACCCAACACTAAGGGCAATTTTGGAAACTAAGGGCAATTTATCATGGCCAATCCACCTAACCTGCACATCTTTGGACTGTGGGAGGAAACCGGGGCACCCGGAGGAAACCCACGCGCACACGGGGAGAATGTGCAGACTCCACACAGACAGTGACCCAAGCCGGAATGGAACTTGGGAAGCAATTGTGCTATCCACAATGCTACCGTGCTGCCTAAAGTGGTGGCCACTTTCGGGGTATTGGTGGCCACTTTCGGGGTATTGGACTCTGTGAGGTTGTGGATGGGGGTTCTTGCCATTGTCTCGTTGATAGGCCAGAGGCGAGTCTGCTGGAGATCTCCTGCTCCGGCCAGTGCCCCAGCCTCGTTGGGTGACCTCATCGAATTTTTATATCTGGAAAAGGTCAAGTTCACCGTGAGGGGGTCAGTGGTCGGGTTATGCCTGAGGTGGCGGCAGTGATTAATTTCCAACTTTAAAGAGTTAGTCACCGTCAGCTGCTAAGGGGGGGATGAGTTATTACGATTGGGGGTGTGTTAATTTGGTCTTTCTTTGTGTAGGGTTTATAAGTTCAATTGGCTTTATTCTTTTTTCTTTCCCTTTGTACAATATTGTACTATTTGATTTTCGTTTTCTGGGCTGTTTGATGTTAACGTCTTGTTTGTTATAAATGAAAAATTTTCAATAAAAATATTTTTAAAAAAAATTAGTGGCCAACAATAGTCACCGATAGTCACCAAGAAATCCAAAAGGGAATGTATAAACGGCTTTGTCCAAAGAGTGGTAAGGATGTGGTATTCGCTACCAAAGAGGGTGATAAATGCCTAAAGGAGAAGTGAATAGAGGGCTATGATTGCCAATTGAAGGGGCAGCACAGTGGCACAGTGGTTAGCACTGCTGCCTCACGTTACCAGGGTCCCAGGTTCGATCCAGGCTCTGGGTCACTCTCCTTGTGGAGTTGTCACTGTCCTTGTGGAGTTTGCACATTCTCCCCGTGTTTGCGTGGGTTTCGCCCCCACAACCCAAAGATGTGCAAGGTAGGTGGATTGAACACTCTAAATTGCCCCTTAATTGGAAAAAATGAATTGGGTACCCTAAATTAAATTTTTTTGAAAAATGATTGTAGATTGAAATAAGGAAAGACGATAAGAGGCTTGAGTGTAGCATGAACACCAGCATGGTCTGGTTGGGCCAAATGGCTGATTCTGTGCCACATATCCTATCATATGGACGTTTGGCAACAACCCTGGTTAGACCACAACTGGAGTACTATAAGCAATTCCAGGCACTAGAATCATTGAATCCCTACAGTGCAGAAGGAGGCCATTTTGCCCATTGAGGATGCACTGACCCTCTGAAAGAGTATTCCTAACCTAGATCCACTTGCCCACACCATCGACACAATCCCATCTAACCGTTGGACACTATGGGGCAATTTAGCATGGCCAATCCACCTAACGTGCACATTTTGGAACTGTGGAAGAAACCTGAGCACCCGGAGGGAACCCATGGGGTGATCGTGCAAACTCCACACAGCCACCGAAGGTTGAAATTGAACCTGGGTCCCTTGTGCTGAGACAGCAGTGCTAACCACTGCGCCACCTTTGAGAAAGATAAACTTGCCTTAGAAGGATTGCAGCAAATATTTACTAGAATAATAACTGGAGTACAAGGATTCCGTGCCAAAGGTGTCATGGTGTCACAGTGGTTAGCACTGTTGCCTCACAGTGCCAGGGACCAGTGTTCAATTCTGACCTTGGGTGACTTTGTGGAGTTTGGACATTCTCCCCGTGTCTGCGTGGGTTTCCTCTGGGTGCTCCAGTTTCCTCCCACAGTCCAAAGATGAGCAAATGAGATGGATTTGCCTTGATAAAATTGCCCCTTAGTGTCCAAAGGTTAGATGGGGTTACAGGGATACGACGGGGACTGGGTCTAGATAGGATGTTCAGAGGGTCAGTGTGGAGTTGATGGGTCAAATGGCCTCCTTCTGCACTGCAGGGATTCTATGATTCCATGATTGAATTGCAAGGAGAGATTGCACAGACCTCTGTAGTTCCTGAAATTTAGAAGTTTAGGGGTGACTTGATCAAAGTTATCAAGCTATTAAATGGAATACATAGAGAGAAACTATTTCTGCTGCTTGCAGAGTCTTGGGCTAAAGGGGTGTAGCCAACAATATGAGCTGGAACTTTTTGGACATGCATCAGGTGATATGTTTGGAGCTTTGTTCTAGATGATCAATCAATTGTTAATTTTAACTCTGAGACTGTTCAATTTTTGATAAGTAATGATATGGGACAAAGCAGGGTATATGGAGTTAGACTACTTATCAGTCATGATTTCACAGAATAGCAGGACTGATTCAAGGACCAAATGGCCATCTTCTGTTTGTGTGTTCAGACACAGCAGAAGAGAGGAAGGTGGGACAGTAATTGAAGAAAGAGAGAATCAGCCAGGCATCACCAAACCAGCTGTTTTACGTCTTTAGAAATGTTGTGGAAGATTAATGAGGTACACTAAGCTCAACAAAGTGGAACTCCATCAAGATTGCATCGCGATCTATGTTGAGCTATTTGTTACTCTGCATATGCTGCAGCGAACAAGATAACGCGGAACTGAGGCATCTGGTTTCGAAGAAGCAGGAACCATTTAACAGGTTTTAATAATATGAAGAAAATGATTTTTTTTTCCCAGGCAATTTTTTTCTGATTGTGTTCAGATCCCAAGGGACAGCAGGTTTAAAAAATGTGGGCTTGAGGGATAAAAAAAGTGAACAGCAGTTACCCGGAGCGTAATCTTGTTGCGAAGCAAGTTACCACTGAAGTGGACAGTGAAGCTGATCAGAACAACAAATAAATTGCGGTATTGCAGGAAGGATGGACTGATGAAAATGTAGCTCGATGGGGCTGAATTCAATGTTAAATGTTGTGGATGGTGGAGGTGATGAGGCCAGAGAGGAGAACCAATGGAATAGTGTGCCCAAATTTCACTAAACCTACAATCACGCAAAAAGGGTGAGAAAAATCTATCAGGTCCATTAAACCTGCCACATCTGATCAGATAGATTGTCTCAATCCTCTAACCACGCTGCTTTCCAAGAGAGGGAAAACAATGGGGGGAAATTCTACACTACATCTGTTCCTTTATCCAGCACCATAATATTTCCTGGAGATTTCAATGACACTGCACTTTTCATCAAATCATATTTCTCACACATAAGTCTATTCCTTGGAATGATCTCATTCGGCCTTTGACCTGTTGAAATGCTTTGATTTGCTAACCAATTCCTGCACACATTTTGGTACCTCCTGTCGATTTAAGACTGGTTCTGTTGAAACCCTCCTCGAGGTATCATTGGGAATGATGAGCAGCCAACACATAGTCCTGTGCAACCTCATTCTAACCAAAACCCAGTCATATTTCCTCATGTTCAGAATATGGGGCGGAATTCTCCGACCCCCCGGGGGTTGGACAATCGCCCGGGGCCGGCGTCAATCCCGCCCCCGCCGTGGCCTGAATTCTCCGCCACCCGAGAATCAGCGGGGGCAGGAATCGCGCCACGCCGGTCGGCGGGCCCCCCACGGCGATTCTCCGGCCCGCGATGGGCCGAAGTCCCGCCGTTGACAGGCCGTTCCCGCCGGCGGGAATCAAAGCACGTCTGGTGCCGGCGGGATTTGCGGCACGGGCGGGGTCCTGGGGGGGCGCAGGGCGATCTGGCCCCGGGGGGTGTCCCCACGGTGGCCTGGCCCACGATCGGGGCCCACCGATTAGTGGGCGGGCATGTGCCGTGGGGGCACTCTTTTTCTTCCGCCCCGCCATGGCCTTCACCATGGCGGGGAGGGAAGAGAACCCCCTCTGCAGCGCATGCGCCGGTATGACGTCAGCAGCCCCTGACGCTCCGGCGCATGCGCGGACTTCCGCAAGCCGGCGAAGGCCTTTCGGCCCCGCCTGGCAGGGCGCCAAAGGCCGTTCGCGCCGGCCGGCGGAGCGAGAGCCACTCCGGCGCGGGCCTAGCCCCTAAAGGTGCAGGGAATTCCGCATCTTTGGGGAGGCCCGACACCGGAGTGGTTCACGCCACTCCATCCCACCGGGACCCCCCGCCCCGCCGGGTAGGGGAGAATCCCGGCCATTTCACTGCTTCCATGATTTTAAATAGCTGCAAATTCAGCAGGACAACTGTCCTGCAAGCCCAATAGAATTCAATGTAGCTACCTAATAATAGCTACCTACACAGTGTTTTATTGAAAACTTTCTGGACATCGGATCTTGCATCATCAAACAGTCTGCACCCATCCACCAATTTCTCAAGGTAGCACAATCTGGTGAAAGAATCCGGGCCATGTTCCTAGCTAACTCAGCATCTTGCCCTCATGTCCATCCTTGGCCTGTTACAATGTTCCAGTGAAACTCGGCGTAAGTCGGAGGAGCAGAATCTCATCTTCCGGTGGGGCACATTACAGTCATCGGGACCCAACGTTAAGTTCGGCAACTTTAGATTTTGACCTTTCTCCTCCATCTTAAACCCGCGTTTCCTCTCTTTTTTTAATATTCTAGACATGTATTGGCCCAATGCAAAACACCCCCTCCCTTTCACACCAGACAGCTGTCATTTATTCTTAAAGTTGCTACTTTTTGTTGCAGGTTTTACATTCACCCTCCTTTCAGTTCTGACGAAAGGTCGGTGATAGATGCTGGCAAGATCTGCTGAGACTTTCCAACGTCCTCTGTTCTTGTTCCTAGTAGCCATGCTGGATTTCTCCAAAACACCACTGAAGACTGAGGATTATAATCACCTACAGTATGATGCCACAGCCAGTAACCTCTACACAAATAATGTCAGGCTCACAATCTGCCTGTGTCATTCTTCAGATATCAACAAATGGTAAAATGTTTTTAAATACACATTTTCTTAAACATTTTGGTTTTTCAGGGTGAGGAGAGTTGGCTTTGTCCTCATCAATATGACGGGTGTCCAAATCAGGGCTGTCAGCACCAAGTGTTGCCAAGGTGGGTACGACACAGACAAAACTCATGATTAACCCCCACACCCCCCCGAGCAAACACGTCTCAGTCAGGTTCAGCTCGGGTTAGCTATAGAGTAAAACAGACTCTATTCCGTCCCATCAAATACTCCCAGGGCAGGTACAGCATGGATCAGAAACCAAATCCATAAGCATTTTCTTTGTCTTTCTCCTGTTTAGTGATTCCCGTCCAACACACACCATTTGCCATCAGAATGAATTCATCCACCCTTTTAGCAGGATTATGCCGATACAAATCTATAAACTGCCTGTACGTTACTCCCAACTGCAAAGATGCTTTGAGGATTGGACAAATAGCAGAAGTGCTGCTCGCTATTTATTTTGGAGAGAGGAAACTTAGAAGATGTGGAATAGGAAGGTTGCCGATGAAGGAATAATCATACCTGGGGTCGGGATGGAGTGACGCTGAGGAAACATGCTCCATATATACATGCAGCAGGGTAGCATGGTGGTTAGCATAAATGCTTCACAGCTCCAGGGTCCCAGGTTCGATTCCCGGCTGGGTCACTGTCTGTGTGGAGTCTGCACGTCCTCCCACTGTGTGCGTGGGTTTCCTCCGGGTGCTCTGGTTTCCTCCCACAGTCCAAAGATGTGTGGGTTAGGTGGATTGGCCATGCTAAATTGCCCGTAGTGTCCTAATAAAAGTAAGGTTAAGGGGGGGGTTGTTGGGTTACGGGTATAGGGTGGATATGTGAGTTTGAGTAGGGTGATCATGGCTCGGCACAACATTGAGGGCCGAAGGGCCTGTTCTGTGCTGTACTGTTCTATGTTCTATATTTTCTTCTATTCTTAGACAGCCAGTGATGCCCAAATCTTTCCAATTTGATCCAGATGTAAAGCACATATGAAGCGTTGGGGAGGAGAAGGGAACTGCAGGTCAATTCTGCGATGTTTTAGAAGGGGCTAAGTTAATGCTTACGAATTTTGCTATTTATATCTTAGCCTATGACAAAGAATTTGGAGGAGACATATTCTCCTCTCAATTTGCTGATGGCTGCACTAATTCAATGAATTTTGAGCATAACACTCAAGTAATATGGCATCACAGTGATCTGGAATTCAGAATAAGTGAACCAGTGACGAGGAATTGGATCTACCTGAGTACAGGAATGAGGAATGTGACGCTGTCTCTCGTTGCCTCTTCCATCCTAACCAGTGGGTATATAATGCAGGGAGTGGTGTGTGCAAAACCTACAGCAATCCATTTTTGAAAAAATTTAGAGTACTCAATTCATTTTTTCCCAATTGAGGGGCAATTTAGCATGGCCAATCCACCTACCCTGCACATCTTTAAGTTATGATGTGGAGATGCCGGCGTTGGATTGGGGTGAGCACAGTAAGAAGTCTTACAACACCAGGTTAAAGTCCAACAGGTTTGATTCAAACACGAGCTTTCGGAGCGCAGCTCCTTCCTCACCTGAGGAAGGAGCTGCGCTCCGAAAGCTCGTGTTTGAATCAAACCTGTTGGACTTTAACCTGGTGTTGTAAGACTTCTTACCATCTTTAAGTTGTGGCGGCAAAACACACGCAAACACGGGGAGAATGTGCAAACTCCGCACGGATAGTGACCCATGATCGAACCTGGGGTCTCGGCGGCATGAGGCAGCAATGCTAACCACAGCGCCGTCGTGCTGCTCTACATCAATCCATTTTATATGATTCTTACTGACTGCTGCACACAGTTGGAAACAAGCAAACTGAGGGATAAATCTTAACTGTTTCCAAGGGGGCGGGAAACATGCGCCAGGAAAGAAAAAATGGCCAAGATGTAGAATGGGTGGCTGACATACTACCATTGGTTTCACAACCGGGAACAATCGGAACAGAGCCTTGAATGAATGCTGTTGGTAGTTCAGGGTCAGATGGTGGTTGATTCAAAGCCCCAAACTGTAGTCTGAGTATAGCAATTTGGCTGACATTTCAGGAAATGCTATCTTGTTAAAAGCGCCATCCTGCGCCATCACTGTCTGTGTGGAGTCTGCACGTCCTCCCCCTGTGTGCGTGGGTTTCCTCCGGGTGCTCCGGTTTCCTCCCACAGTCCAAAGATGTGCGGGTTAGGTGGATTGGCCATGCTAAATTTCCCGTAGTGTCCTAATAAAAGTAAGGTCAAGGGGGGGGTTGTTGGGTTATGGGTATAGGGTGGATACGTGGGTTTGAGTAGGGTGATCATGGCTCGGCACAACATTGAGGGCCGAAGGGCCTGTTCTGTGCTGTACTGTTCTATGTTCTATGTTCGGCTCAGACACTAAACCAAGTTCTTTTGAGGTGGATGCAAATGCTGCAATGGAAAGAAAGTAGTACTGGCATTGAGAGGTAGGCCTTCTTAATCTGAAGCTTGTGATGTGAGACTCACTAAGCTTCTGTTTTGTTGCCGCCGGAATAGCTTGCACATTCAAACCCAACTCAAAAATAAGGTGTTGCTCACCTGCAAATAGCGCCAACATTTTCCATGATGTAACACTGCCCACCATTGTAGCAGTAGTTTGGGACCATGTCACAAACGGACTTGCAAGACTTATTCTGCTTATGGTATCCCAGTTTGCAGTCACTTCCATTTCCTCCAAGAACAGGGGGTGACAGGCTGGTATCTCGTCTGCTCTCTGAGCCAGAGGAGCCAGTGAAGGCATTTTTCTTGAGGAAAGATTCTGATCTGAAGTCCTGGTTGGGCACAGTCTGCATGCTCATGCCTTCTTCCTTCACCAACATGGTCTGTATCTTAGGAGAGACAGTGGTCAGCCTCAGCTCATTCTCATCCTCCACGTCAGTGGCGATTTCATCCCAATAATATGTGGCCATTTGGACATCTGAGACACTGACATCAGGGCCAAGTGTCAAGGCAGGGAGGTCAGGCAAGTCATCTTCCGTGACGCCTAAGTTGGATGGTGTTATGGGAACATCTGAAGCTTCAATAACGGGAAATCTGTCATACGAGCCACTCGTTGTATTATTTTCAGGACTGTAAATGTAATCGGTGGGTACCTCAGAGGGCTCACTTGGTGTCAGGGGTTGGAGGGCAGGGATGGTACCCACCTGGGACCACAACTGCATCTCCAGGTCCAAGCGAGTGTAGTCAGTGCTCCCTTCTGCTCCTTGGGTTGTGAGGTTGGTTGCCTCTTCAAACAAGTCCAACTTGGTGTCCTGATTCTCTTTGAATGCAGCGGTCCCTCTTGTTGGCCCAAACGTCTCTCCAATTCCCTCAACCCCTTTCATCTTGTCCAAGCCAGGGACTGTAATCTGCCCAGCGGCTGGGCTGGGTGGCTCTTCCTCCAATTCCTGCTCAGCTCCCTGGCAGCCTAGGCAGCTGCCAGGCTCCTGATCCAAGTCATTGGTGAGAGGAGAGGAGGTTACCCCTAGGCCACCCACTTCCTCTGACCCAGAGTGGCTGCCATTTACTCCCTGCTCCCAACCCAGCTGTCCACTGCCCGTTCCATCATCCAGCCCCTCACTCTGGGGTTGCTCTTCCATGGAGTTCTTCCCTAATGCATCTGCGACAGCGTGGGTGGATTCACCTGGAGTTGGCCAAGGAGAGTGGCTGGGAGTAGTGGAAACATTTAGGGAAGCCTTGAGGCGAGGAACTGTCTGGGGATCTGGGGCATACGAATGGGTGAGAGATGAGGAGTTGTCGATGTTTAGCACAGCGGAAGTGGTATCCTCAGTAGGGTGGGCAGACACTGTGTCATCTGATCCTGGAATAGAGCAGAGCAGATTGGGAATGAGGTGAGGAAAGATAGAGAGTTTAATTGGGTAAAACACGTGTGTAAATGTACAAACTCAACAACATCTGTACACAGGTATATATCATATACATGTGCATATAACATCTGTAAATAATGAATATGCTAAGCAATACACCAGAATACAGAAGTATATGTAATGGAAATGTTGTGAATAAAATGTATGCACAATGGAAATTCTATTTAACAATTCCATATAATTGGTTTACCAAGTTTAACATCAATATACAGGTATATTACAGGTATGTGAGGTTATTGATAAAGATCCTGTCGTCTCAACTTTGCCCCTCACCTGAGGTGTGGTGACCCTCAGGTTAAACCCCCAGCAGTCAGTTCTCCCCCTCAAAGGAGAAGGCAGCCTGTAGTCACCTGGGACTATGATGACTTTACTTTTACTTCCAGGTATATATAAAATGATCATAGAGCATATAACATTTGTCTATTAGAAACATGCGGCACACCAGAGATAATGTACAATGAATGCTGGAAATCTGAAATAAAAATGGAAATTATTGAAGCCACTCCTGCAGGTCAGTCAGCATCTGAGGAGAGTGAAACCAAAATAATGTATTATAGTTGTATACATTTTGTTAAACTGCACATACACAGAGCGGCACGGTGGCACAGTGGTTAGCACTGCTGCCTCATGGCGCCGAGGACCACGGTTCGATCCCAGCCCCGGGTCACTGTCCGTGTGGAATTTGCACCTTCTGCCTATGTCTACATGGGTCTCACCCCACAACCCAAGGTGGATTAGCCATACTAAATTGCCCCTTAATTGGAAAAAGGTATTTGGGTACTCCAAACTTATTTTTAAAAATGCACGTACACAATACGTCTGAAAATAATGAATATGTTGTAAACATTAACATATACCGGCTATACCTCATATCTAAAATCAAGTTCACAAAGATAATATTTGAACTTATGTCTAAAATCAGTGTGACAAATCTGTGTCATATACACACAATTTCAACATTCTTACACTTTTATGTGTACCATTTGCATGATATGTGACATCTGTGTGTATTAGACAAAGTGGATAAACAACTGCATATATGTGAATATAATCCTACCCTGTGTCCTACCATCTGATATAACCACACCCCATGCATACAGCATCAATTTATAACTGCAATGTGCACTACATCTATATATAATCCCCACTTGAAGAATGGAGAGAGATAATATAAAATAATGGTACAATTCTGAAGAGGGAGCAGAGGGACCTGGATGTACATGTGCTTCAATCATTAATGGTAGCAGAACAGATTGAGAGAGTGGTTAATAAAGCATACAGCAACCTGGGCTTGATCACAGGGACATAGAGCACAAAAGCAAGGAAGTTATGTTAAATTTGTATAAAATACTAATTCAGCCACAACTTTTTATTAAAATTCATTTACAGGATGTTGGCATTGCTGGTTAGGCCAGTATTTATTGCCCATCCCTAGTTGCCCTTCAGAAGGTGGTGGTGAATTACCTTCTTGATCCACTGCAGTCACTGCGATATAGGTACACCCACTGTGCTGTTAGAGAGGGAGTTCCAGGATGTTGCCCCAGTAACAGTGAAGGAACGGCGATATATTTCAGGGTGATGAGTGACTTGGAGGGGAACCTCCAGATGGTGGAGTTCCCAAGTACCTGCTGCTCTTGTCCTTCTAGATGGCAGTGGTCATGGGTTTGGAAGGTGCCGAAGGAACCTTGGTGTGTTCCTGCAGTGCATCTTGTAGATGGTACACAAGTCTGTTACTATTCCTCGGTGGTGGAGGGATTGAATGTTTATGGAAGAGGGAACAATCAAGCAGGCTGCTTTGTCCTGAATGGTGTTGAGCTTCTTGAGTGTTGTTGGAGCTGCACTCATCCAGGCAAGTGGAGAGTATTTCATTACACTCCTGACTTGTGCCTTGTAAGTGGTGGACAGGCTTTGGGGGGTCAGGAGATGAGTTACTCGCCTTGGGATTCCTAGTCTTTGACCGGACCTGGTAGCCATAGTATTAATGTGGCTAGTCCAGTTCAGTTTCTGATTAATGTTAACCCCCATGATGTTGACTGGACTATTGCATCCAGTTCAGGGCACCATACTTGAGGAAGGATTTGAAGCCAAAAGAGGTTGCATAGAAGATTCATGAAAATAGTTTCAGGGATACGAAATTTCAGTTATGTCGATAGATTGGAGAAATTGGGACAGTTTTGCTTGGAGAAGAGAAGGAGTTTTGATAGAGGTACTCAAAATCAGCAGAGGTCTGGAAAGCGAAGATAGGGATAAATGATTCCCACAGATGGAATGAGCGAGAACCAGAGGGCTAATTGGCAAAAGAAGCAGTGGCGACATGAGGAAAAGGTTTTTCACACATCGAGTGGTTAAGATGCGGAATGTGCTGGAATGCACTGTCCGAAATCGCAGTGGAGGCAGATTTCATTGAGGCATTTAAGAGGGAATTGAGTTATTGAATAATGAGCCGGGTTAGGGGGAGAGGTATGTGGAGTAGCTCATTGCAAATTGTTCCTTCAGAGGGCACTGACACAGAAGAGCCTTCTTCAGTGCTGTAACCGTTGTGTGATTCGGTATGTGTATATTACCCCAAAACTATAAACTAAACCGGTATTTAACTCCCAAACAGTACAAAACGTCTGAATGTTACACCCAAACTGCAAACTTCACCTGTATAGAACTCCCAAACATAAACTATACCTGTATAGAACTCCCAAACATAAACTACACCTGTATAGAACTCCCAAACGTAAACTACACCTGTATAGAACTCCCAAACGTGAACTACACCTGTATAGAACTCCCAAACATAAACTACACCTGTATAGAACTCCCAAACGTAAACTACACCTGTATAGAACTCCCAAACGTAAACTACACCTGTATAGAACTCCCAAACATAAACTACACCTGTATAGAACTCCCAAACGTAAACTACACCTGTATAGAACTCCCAAACGTAAACTACACCTGTATAGAACTCCCAAACATAAACTACACCTGTATAGATCTCCCAAACGTAAACTACACCAGCATAGAACTCCCAAACGTAAACTACACCCGCATAGAACTCCCAAACATAAACTACACCTGTATAGAACTCCCAAACGTAAACTACACCTGTATAGAACTCCCAAACATAAACTACACCTGTATAGAACTCCCAAACATAAACTACACCTGTATAGAACTCCCAAACATAAACTACACCCGCATAGAACTCCCAAATGTAAACTACACCTGTATGGATCTCCCAAACGTAAACTACACCTGTATAGAACTCCCAAACGTAAACTACACCCGCATAGAACTCCCAAACATAAACTACACCTGTATAGATCTCCCAAACGTAAACTACACCCGCATAGAACGCCCAAACGTAAACTACACCCGCTTAGAACTCCCAAACGTAAACTACACCCGCATAGAACTCCCAAACGTAAACTACACCTGCATAGAACTCCCAAACGCAAACTACACCCGAATAGAACTCCCAAATGTAAACTACACCTGCATAGAACTCCCAAACATAAACTACACCTGTATAGAACTCCCAAACGCAAACTACACCCGAATAGAACTCCCAAACGTAAACTACACCTGCATAGAACTCCCAAACATAAACTACACCTGTATAGAACTCCCAAACGCAAACTACACCCGAATAGAACTCCCAAACGTAAACTACACCTGTATATAACTCCCAAATGTAAACTACACCTGTATAAAAGTCCCAAAATATAAACTACTCCTGTATATAACTCTCAAACTGTTAACTACGCCTATGTGTAACTCTCAAACTGTAAACTACACCTATATACAACTCCCAAATGTAAACTACACCTGTATATAACTCCTAAACTATAAACTACACCTGTATATAACTCCCAAACTATAAACTACACATGTATATATAATTCCTAAACTATAAACTACACCTGTATATAACTCCCAAACTATAAACTACACCTGTATATAACTCCCAAACTATAAACTACACCTGTATATAACTCCCAAACTATAAACTACACCGGTATATAACCCACAAACTATAAACTACACCTGTATATAACTCCCAAACTCTAAACTACACCTGTATATAACTCGCAAACTGCAAACTACACATGTATATAACTCCCATACGTAAACTACACCTGTATATATAATTCCCAAGCTATAAACTACACCTGTATATAACTCTCAAACTGTAAACTACACCTGTATATAACTCTCAAACTATAAACTACACCTGTATATATCTCCCAAACTATAAACTACACCTGTATATAACTCCCAAACTATAAACTACACCTGTATATAACTCACAAACTGTAAACTACACCTGTATATAACTCGCAAACTGCAAACTACACATGTATATAACTCCCATACGTAAACTACACCTGTATATATAATTCCCAAACTATAAACTACACCTGTATATAACTCTCAAACTGTAAACTACACCTGTATATAACTCTCAAACTATAAACTACACCTGTATATATCTCCCAAACTATAAACTACACATGTCTATAACTCCCAAACTATAAACTACACCTGTATATAACTCACAAACTGTAAACTACACCTGTATATAACTCCCAAACTATAAACTACACCTGTATATAACCCACAATCTATAAACTACACCTGTATATAACTCCCAAACTCTAAACTACACCTGTATATAACTCGCAAACTGTAAACTACACATGTATATAACTCCCATACGTAAACTACACCTGTATATATAATTCCCAAACTATACAACGCGCCTGAATATAACTCCCAAAGTACAAACTACACCTACATATAACTCCCTAACTATAAACTACTTCTATACATAACTCCCAAACT
Organism: Scyliorhinus canicula; assembly: GCF_902713615.1. Lineage (NCBI taxonomy): Eukaryota > Metazoa > Chordata > Chondrichthyes > Carcharhiniformes > Scyliorhinidae > Scyliorhinus > Scyliorhinus canicula. Next base: position 53,849,337 of record NC_052155.1, on the reverse strand, counting down.
GTACACGTTTGTATATAACTCCCAAAGTACAAACTACACCCATACGTAACTCCCAAACTATAAACTACTTCTGTATATAACTCCTGAATTATAAACTACACCTGTATAAACTCCCAAACTATAAACTACACCTGTATATAACTCACAAACTATAAACTACACATGTATATATAATTCCCAAACTATAAACTACACCTGTATATAACTCACACACTATAAACTACACCTGTATATAACTCACAAACTATAAACTACACCTGTATATAACTCACAAACTATAAACTACACATGTCTATAACTCACAAACTATAAACTACACCTCTATATAACTCACAAACTATAAACTACACATGTCTATAACTCCTAAACTATAAACTACACCTGTATATAACTCGCAAACTGTAAACTACACATGTATATAACTCCCATACGTAAACTATACCTGTATATATAATTCCCAAACTATACAACACGCCTGAATATAACTTCCAATGTACAAACTACACCTACATATAACTCCCTAACTATAAACTACTTCTGTACATAACTCCCAAACTGTACACGTTTGTATATAACTCCCAAAGTACAAACTACACCCATACGTAACTCCCAAACTATAAACTACTTCTCTATATAACTCCTTAATTATAAACTATACCTGTATATAACTCCTGAATTATAAACTACACCTGTATAAACTCCCAAACTATAAACTACACCTGTATATAACTCACAAACTATAAACTACACATGTCTATAACTCCCAAACTATAAACTACACCTGTATATAACTCACAAACTGTAAACTACACCTGTATATAACTCCCAAACTATAAACTACACCTGTATATAACCCACAATCTATAAACTACACCTGTATATAACTCCCAAACTCTAAACTACACCTGTATATAACTCGCAAACTGTAAACTACACATGTATATAACTCCCATACGTAAACTACACCTGTATATATAATTCCCAAACTATACAACGCGCCTGAATATAACTCCCAAAGTACAAACTACACCTACATATAACTCCCTAACTATAAACTACTTCTATACATAACTCTCAAACTGTACACGTTTGTATATAACTCCCAAAGTACAAACTACACCCATACGTAACTCCCAAACTATAAACTACTTCTGTATATAACTCCTGAATTATAAACTACACCTGTATAAACTCCCAAACTATAAACTAAACCTGTATATAACTCACAAACTATAAACTACACATGTATATATAATTCCCAAACTATAAACTACACCTGTATATAACTCACACACTATAAACTACACCTGTATATAACTCACAAACTATAAACTACACCTGTATATAACTCACAAACTATAAACTACACATGTCTATAACTCACAAACTATAAACTACACCTCTATATAACTCACAAACTATAAACTACACATGTCTATAACTCCTAAACTATAAACTACACCTGTATATAACTCGCAAACTGTAAACTACACATGTATATAACTCCCATACGTAAACTATACCTGTATATATAATTCCCAAACTATACAACACGCCTGAATATAACTTCCAATGTACAAACTACACCTACATATAACTCCCTAACTATAAACTACTTCTGTACATAACTCCCAAACTGTACACGTTTGTATATAACTCCCAAAGTACAAACTACACCCATACGTAACTCCCAAACTATAAACTACTTCTCTATATAACTCCTTAATTATAAACTATACCTGTATATAACTCCTGAATTATAAACTACACCTGTATAAACTCCCAAACTATAAACTACACCTGTATATAACTCACAAACTATAAACTACACATGTCTATAACTCCCAAACTATAAACTACATCTGTATAGAACTCCCAAAGTATAAACTATACCTGCATATAACACCCAAACTATAAATTATTCCTATATATAACTCCCAAACTATGAATTATTCCTGTATATAACTCCAGATCTATAAACTACTCCTGCATATAACTCCCAAACTATAAACTACTTCTGTATATTACTCCTGAACTATAAACTACACCTGTATACAACTCACAAACTATAAACAACACCTGTATATAACTCCCAAACCATAAAATACTCCTTTATATAACTCCAGAACTATAAACTACTCCTGTATATGAATTCTAAACTATAAACTACATCTGTATATTACACCTGAACGATAAACTACACCTGTATATAACACCCAAACTATAAACTGCATCTGTATAGATCTCCCAAACTATAAACTACACCTGTATATAACTCCCAAACTATAAATTACTCCTTTATATAACTCCAGAACTATAAACTACTCCTGTATATTCTGTTAAATCACGGCTATAGTCTGTATATAGCTTTACACCTATCTGCATATAATCCCATCAGACACTGTATCTGAATATAGCTCCATACAGTGTACTGCCTCTATATATAACACCCACATTGTACACTTCATTCGTATATAACACCCACACTGTATATCACGTCTTGACAAACCCACCAGAGGGTATACCACAAATGTGTATAAACCAATACCATATACTACATGTATATATCCCATATTCTCTGCTACATCTGTATATAAATTCCACTCTACACTATATCTGTGTATCACCCCATATTGTATATTACATCTGTATATAATCCCACACTCGTACAGTAGATCTGAATACAGGTACAGAGGCCCTACGCCTGCTACTAAACTCTATGAATGTCAGCTCCACAATCTATTCTACATCTGTATACAATTCCACAGTATACAGTACGTCTGAATATCATCCTTATTCTGCACACTACATCTGTATATGACAAGGCAAGAGAACACAATGAATGGTAGGATATTGAGAAAAGTAGAGGACAGAGGGACTTTGGAATGCATGTCCACAGATTCCTGAAGGTGGCTGGGCAGGTAGATAAGCTGTACCATCAAACAGATGGTACAGCTTCAAACAGGAATAGAGTTATTGATAAAAGCAAATTACTGCAGATGCTGGAATCTGAAACGAAAGGGAAAATGCTGGAAAATCTCAGCAAGTCTGGCAGCATCTGTAGGGAGATTAAAGAGCTAACGTTTCAAGTCCAATGACTCTTTGTCAATAGAATTATTGACCAAGGCATAGAAAATAAGAACAGAAAGGAAATCTGCCGTCCTATGGCAGCATGGTAGCACAATGGTTAGCACTGTTGCTTCACAGCACCAGGGTCCCAGGTTCGATTCCTGGTTTGGGTCACTGGCTGTGTGGAGTCTGTATGTTCTCCCCGTGTCTGCGTGGGTTCCCTCCGGGTGTTCCAGTTTCCTCCCACAGTCCAAAGACGCGATGTTAGGTAAATTGGACATTCTGAATTATCCCTCAGTGAACCCGAACAGGCGCTGTAGTGTGGTGACTTAGGAATTTTCACAGTAACTTCATTGCAGTGTTTTTAAAAAACATTTTAAGGCATTTGTGATTTTTTAACAACAGTTTTGAATGCAAACATAACACCCCCCAACCAACAACCATACCCAGCCAACATGACTTACACACACAGTTCCCCAGTCCCCCCTCCTCCTCTCACTGATCACGCCTCAACTATCGCCCCCCCTGGCCCCCCTCCATAACCCCCCCCCCCCCCCCCCCCCATCGTATCTGCTACTGTAATGAACTCCAATTAGCTTTATTAATTGGCCAATTGGAGTATGAGCTCCCTCAATGATAGCTCATTGAGGGGGCCCATATAAGCACCTGTGTAGGCTTTGTGAGCCAGTCTTAAGTTGACTGGACTGCTAGCAGCACTGTTTGTAGCTGCTCCTGTAATATCGTTATTGTAAATAAATATTGGTGTGGTGACGGAACTCCTGCCTCCCGTGGATTACTACAGTGGCGATGAGGTAAACGAAGAATTTTGTGGAGACCAGCTGCTGCACTCGGAGGGTAAGCCTTGCCATTTTTAAAATGCCGTTTTTTGGGAGGTTAGAGGCATTCGATCCCGCTATTGAGGACTGGTCCAAGTATGTGGAGAGAATGTGTTACTTCTTCCGGGCAAATGATATACTGATGGACGAAAGGAGACGGCTTATCCTGCTGTCGGCGTGCGGACCCTCAGCTTTCGCCATTATACGTAGTCTGACTTATCCCGATGCGCCGGACACAAAAACCTTCCAAGAATAAACGGAATTGGTGAAAGAGCACTACGACCCAAAACCACCCCTCATTTTGCGTAGGTACAGATTCTACACAGCGAAGCGGGAAGACAGGGAGTCAGTCACGAATTTCTTGACCCGCCTGAGAAGGCTGGCGGAAAAATGTGAGTTCGGCCCGATGCTAAATGAAATGCTTCGGGACCGGTTAGTGTGTGGTATAAACGACCTCACAATACAGAAATGCCTGTTGGTGGAAACGGAGCTAGACTGCAGGCAGGCGTTACAGCTCGCACTGTCCCTAGAAAAGGCAGCAAGTGGGGCGCAGGAACTACAGGGCACGCCAATGGAGGTAGATACCTGTGAGAGGGACTACCACAACGGGTCCTGCTACCAGATAGCCGCTCTCAGGAAAAGCCTGAGGAATAGAGGGAAAAAGGAAACCCCAAGAACTGCCCCCAAGTCTGCCAGGACTAACTGGAGACAGAGGGAAGTACCGGCTGAAGCTCCCCCAACAGAGAAGGACCGTTTCTGGCACCAGACAGAGTGGGGTAACAGCGACAGAAACCCTAGAAGAAGGTGGCAAAAGAGGAATAGCAGGTGGGGACGCAGGGAAGTACACAACCTAGACGCCCCATCCTCCTCCGAAGGGGAACAATTGTATAATATTGCAACGAAGAGAGCAGAACCCATTAAAATTACCCCACGGGTGAACGGGCGGCCGACAATAATGGAAATAGACACGGGAGCTGCCGTATCAGTAATGGGAGTGGCAGCATTTAGAAAAATCAAAGATGGACTCCAGCCACTAACCCTAACAAAAATATCGACAAAACTTAAAACCTACACGGGGGAACCCTGGGAGTTCTAGGCACGACTCATGTACCCGTGGAATATGAGAAACAATTGCTCAGATTACCGTTGATGATAGTAGAGGGCTCCGGACCGAGCTTAATTGGACGAAACTGGCTGAAAGACCTAAAATTAGATTGGATGAAAATTTTCCACAGTGGAAGCGGGCAGTTGAATGGAGTACTCCAAAAATACCCGGAGGTGTTCCAGGGAGGTTTGGGGGAAATCATAGGCGCCAAAGCAACTTTACACGTGGACCCAGAAGCCCTTCCGAAATTTTGTAAGGCCAGGCCGGTACCTTTTGCATTAAGGAAGAAAGTAGATGACGAAATAGAAAGGTTACGGCGCGACGGCATTATCAGACCAGTACAGTTCTCAGAATGGGCAGCGCCAGTGGTACCAATTTTGAAGCCAGACGGCTCGATACATCTCTGTGGAGATTTCAAACAGACGGTAAACAAATACGCACTGCTGGACAAATACCCAATCCCGAAAATAGACAACCTATATGCCAAATTGGCAGGTGGGCTTTTGTTCACGAAACTGGACATGAGCCATGCCTACCTGCAGTTAAAACTGGACAAGGACTCCCAGAAGTTCGCTACGATCAACACCCTGAAGGGCATTTTTCGTTATACTAGGCTACCTTTCGGAGTGTCATCAGCCTGCGCTATATTCCAGCGTCCGATGGAAAATATTCTGCAGGGACTACCGCAGGTGGCGATTTATTTGGACGATGTTTTAATCACGGGTAGGACAAACAGGGAACACTTAAGGAACCTGGAGGAAGTGCTCAGGCATTTCGCAAAGGCAGGCGTACGGCTAAAAAGGGAAAAATGTGTTTTTCTGGCCTCACAAGTGACGTACCTGGGATATAAAGTAGACGAGTCAGGCTTACACCCATTAGAAGACAGAGTAAAGGCAATAAAAGAAGCCCCAACTCCTACCACGGTCCAGGAGTTACGATCATTTCTAGGGTTGGTAACCTATTATGGAAAATTTATTGAAAATAGGGCGTCCATCCTAGAACCCCTCCACCAGCTACTAAAAAAGGGGCAAGAAAGAAAATGGTCCACCCGCCAAAACCGAGCATTTAGGGACATTAAGGAACAGCTGTCATCCAAAAATGTCCTAGAGCATTATGACCCAAGGAAGGAGTTGGTGGTCACTTGTGATGCATCCCCCTATGGGGTAGGAGTCGTCTTAGCCCATAGAGGAAGGAATGGGGAAGAACGGCCAATAGCCTATGCTTCGAGAACCTTGGCGATGGCTGAGAGGAAGTACGCCCAAATCGAGAAGGAAGGACTGGCGGTGATATTCGCAGTAAAAGAATTTCACCAGTATCTGTACGGGCGGAAATTCACCATAGTGACGGACCTTAAGCCGTTATTAGGGGTATTAAAAGAAGACAAGTCAATACCCCTGATTGCATCAGCTAGAATCCAACGCTGGGCGTTGCTACTGGCGGCGTATAGATACGTTCTGGAGCACAGACCGGGAACGCGAGTAGCAAATGTAGATGCTTTGAGCAGACTTCCCCTCCCGGACACTCCGCCGCAAATATCAAAAGTAGAGGAGACAGTAATGACTCTAAATGTTTTGGACACCCTACCAGTAGACGCACAACATATTCGGTTGTGGACGCAAAAAGACCCAGTTTTAGCCAAGGTGAAGCATTTACTGCTAACAGGGGAACTGGAAAGACCAGTGGAGCCCCAGATGCACCCATACTTGAGCAGAAGGGACCAAATAACCGTAGAAGACGGTATCCTATTATGGGAAGCCCGGGTAATAGTCCCAGCTCAGGGCCGTCAGGCAATCTTAACTGAGTTACATCACGGACACCCAGGGGTGTCTAAAATGAAGATGCTAGCTCGAAGCTACGTTTGGTGGCCAGGAATGGACACAGACATAGCAGTCTTGGTACGTCGGTGCCAGGAGTGCCAACAGGGGCAAAGAGTGCCACCAGCGGCGCCATTGCACCCGTGGGAATGGCCAGGCAGACCGTTGACCCGCCTGCATATTGACCACGCCGGCCCTTTCATGGGCTCAATGTTTTTTGTGATAGTGGACGCCCACTCCAAATGGTTGGATGTCCACCGGGTAAACACGGCAAGCACAGCATCGACAATTGAAAAGCTCAGGGCCTCATTTGCAATACATGGACGTCTGGAGGTATTGGTGTCGGACAACGGAACGGCATTCACAAGTGGGGAATTTGGAAAACTCCTGAAGGAAAACGGAGTCCGTCACATCAAAACGGCCACTTACCATCCAGCGACCAACGGCCTGGCAGAGAGAGCGTTCCAGACACATAAAGCGGGACTCAAGAAGCAGCCGGCAGCATCAATGGACACAAAGCTCTCCCGCTGGCTGTTTGATTACAGGACCACACCGCATTCCACAACGGGCATACTGCCAGCTGAACTCTTAATGGGAAGGTGGCTGCGAATGAGGCTGAGTCTCCTTTTCCCAAATTTAATGGGGAAAGTGGAGAAACAACAGGAGGCCCAACCCAGGGGGCATGATAATAGTCAGCAGCAGAGACATTTCCAGGTGGGGGCACCGGTTTGGGTCAAGAATTATGGGAATGGACCAACGTGGGTCAAAGGCACGGTAGAGTCCCAAACAGGGCCCATATCCTATGAGGTTTCGATAGGAGGTAAGGTGCTGAAGAAACACCTAGACCAAATAAGGGCAGCGGAACCACACCTGGAGGCAGGCGAAGCAGGACCGCCTCAAGCTGGGATAGCCCAGACGGAAAGGATACCCACACCCCAGCCCCGAGCAATTTCTCCAGACCCCGTCATCCAGTCATCAGAGTCGGAGATGGACACGTTCAACGAGGCCGCCGCGACACCTCTCCCCGAGGAGGAGGAAGAACAACTTCCAAGGAGGTCGTCAAGGAAAAGACGGGCACCTATAAGGTACACCCCGCCCACTTCGGAGAATGACCTGGCGGACGACACAGAGGTGACAGATCCAGACATGAGGAGCAGGAAGGAGCTCAGAGGAATGCCAGCTGGCAGGAATTGCTCAGACCTTGGGGGAGGGGTGTAATGAACTCCAATTAGCTTTATTGGTTGGCCAATTGGAGTATGAGCTCCCTCAATGATAGCTCATTGAGGGGGCCCATATAAGCACCTGTGTAGGCTTTGGGAGCCAGTCTTAAGTTGACTGGACTGCTAGCAGCACTGTTTGTAGCTGCTCCTGTAATATCGTTATTGTAAATAAATATTGGTGTGGTGACAGAACTCCCGTGGATTACTACAGCTACCAGCTTCATTTTCCCCAAAGAAGTCGATAAATGGCTGACACCTACTGGCGAACCTCAACGTCAATCCTCTCAGGACGAACTTGATTTTCTCAAGCCTGAGAAACCTGGCCAAGTCACTAACCCATACTCCCGACTTCGGGGGCTCCGATTCCCCCCACGCCAGTAAGATCCGTCTCCGGGCTACCAGGGAAGCAAAGACCAAAACGTCAGCTTCTCTCTCCCCCTGAACTCTTGGCTTCATTGCAGTGTTAAAAATTATTATTATGTAACTTCAGATCCACACAATGTAGTTGACTCTGAATTGGTCTAGTGCACCTTGTCAGACCTGGCTGAGATTGTCCAGCATTTTCTGTTTCTTGTATCAGATTCCAGCATCCGCAATAATTTGCTTTTATATAGGAGCAGGAAGGTTGTGCTGGAATGGTGTAAAACACTAGTTAGGCTGAAGTTGGAGTAATGTGCGCAATTCTGGCCACCACATTACTGTACATGAATGATGTGATTGTACTAGAAATGAGGAGGTCTACAAGAACGTTGCCCAGACTGGAGAATTCTAGGTGATGAGGAAAGATTAGAATGGCTGGGGTTGTTTTCATCGGCACAGAGGTGGCTCAGGGAAGACATAACTGAAGTGTGTAAAATAATGAAGGGTATAAACCAAAGTGCCTATATTTATGGTAAGAGCCAGGAGATCTGGGGGGATTTAAGGGGAAAGATTTGCACCCGAAGGACGATGGGGATATGGAACTCAATTTCTGGAAGATGGGAGAGGCATGACATTCAAAAATTACTTGAATGTGCACATGAAGTGCGGAAACCTACAAGGCTCCTGACCAAGGACTGGAAAGTGGGATTAGACTGAATGACTCTGCCAGCTGCAGTGGACACAATGGGCCAAATGGCCTCCATCATGCTGTAAGTTTCTATGATTCTATTCTACATAGATCATCACCACAATGTCCACTACATTTATATATATTTTTTAAATGTTTCCAATTATGGGGTAATTTAGTGTGGCCAATCCACCTACCCTGCACATCCTCGGGTTTTGGGGACAATGTGCAAACTCCACACGGACAGTGACCCAGGGCCGGGATCGAACGCGGGCCCTCAGCGCCATGAGGCAGCAGTGCTAACCACTGCACCACCGTGCCATCCCATGGCCTCTCTATATAACCCCTTACCATTGTAACCTGCCCACACTGAACATTACGGGGCGATTTTGAGCCCGCATTAGCCATGTGCAGGATTGGTGACATGGGCTCAAAATCCAGAGAGAATTGGGAAACGCGATTCACACCAATTAAATCACAAATTCCGATTTCCAACCACCCACACTGGTGGAGTTTCGCGAAACACGCCGCAGGGAGCCCGTGAATCTTATTTTAATACATTAGCATATCATTAGCAAATACTCACTCCGGGATTTCCCTCACTCACTGAATATTCATCGTGACATCATGCCAGTGCCACTTACAGCTGCTTTACAGAACGTGAACATGACGACCTCACCTCTGAGGGGGATATCGGAGGTGTGTGCTCAAGCAGCCTTCTTGGTGTTAAATGCTCGGGGGCACTGGAGAGGACGCAGGGGGCACTGAGAATTTCAACTCGTGACCAGGGGTGGGTTTCAGTATTGCAAACACGGGGGCAAGGGTCGCTTGCAGGCTCTTCATTTCAGGGCGACCCTTGCTTTAAAGGGGTTTGAAGGCTGCCAGGTAGGCAGCACTTTCTGTGTCCTCTTTGCTGGGATTGTGTTCCAGTTGCTGTTGAGAGAGTGCCCTTCCATAGTGGGAGCTGGAAAGTGGGTGGGAGGAGGTGCAGACAGAGGGTCAGCACTAGAGGTGACTGTGAGGTTCTTAGGTGGGGTTCCATGAGGGGGGGGGCATCTTTGAGGTCCCCCGTGAGGATGCAGATGCTGGTCCCATGCATTCACTCAACTGCTCTTTCACTTAACGCCAGGATTGAGGCGGCATGGGGGAATGGTCAGGGGTAAGGAGCCACTAAGAGGAGCCAATGTGCAGCCACTAAGACTCTCGAGGGTCCAAGTGCCTCATCCAGGTGAAGTTGAGGGGGACAACTGTGGAGAAGTGGCTATAGTGAGAGAGGGGAGGGAGTAAGGCTTAGCGGGGCACTCACTGAGGGGGAAGCACAAGGGCGGATGTCCCAGAGGGGTGGAGGCTGAGGGACAGGGGTCTGTCAGAAATCCTCATTGCTCACTTTGATATTCTCTTTCCCTCAGTGTATGATTCTGGAGAATGATAGAGCCAGTTGAGTTGATTATTCTATTCATAGTGATTGAGCAGCAGCAGAGACATTGATGAGATGAGACATTGATGAGAGACATTCCTATGTGCCAGGGGCTATGTGCTGTATGTGGCCAGGACCCACCTTCTGCAGAGGAGAGGAGGCTGGGCCCGTAGCTATTCCAGGTGCAGCACTACAGAGGGTGGTGCCTTGTCGGAGACACTACCGGCAAAGGGTCTTCCAATGTTGGACATCCTACCTGCAGATGTCTGAACTTCAGTGCTGGAGAAGACTGCGTCTCTCCCGAGGGATGGCGGAACATCTTTGCCAGGTCCTGCAAGAGCTGGCACCACAGAGAATGGGAGGGCAATTTCAGGGCAGCACCGATGATCTGTGTGGCATCTCCTAGTCAGCCTCACACATATACATTAGGGAGGTAATAGATGTCTTTTATATGAAGGCTCACATGTACATAAACCTGGACCGGGACGAGGTGAGCCAGCACGTCAGGGGCTTTGCCCTCTTAGCAGGCATGCCCCAGGTGCAGGGTGTGATCGACTGCATCCACATGCTCTGTGATCTCCATGGCACCTTACAGTGCCATTCATGAAGCGCAAGAGATTCCACTCCCTCAATGTCCAGATCGTCTGTGACCACACGATGTACAAAATGCAGGTGTGTGCCCGTTTCCCAGGGAGCTCCATGATAGTTACTCCTTGGAGATACTTGATGTTTTTGGGTACCCACTCAGGAGGTGGCCAGTGCAAAGGCCACAAACACCAGTGTAGACTCGCTACAACAAAGCTTGTGCATCAACACATCTGCTGATCAAGCAGGCAACAGGACTGCTCAAGATGCAGTTCCAGTGCCTGGACTGGTCAGGTGCTCCTTCCAATACAGCCCATAGAGTGTGTCCCACAAATCTGTGGTCTGCTGTGCCCAAGTTGGTGATGCAGAGGGAAGGCTGGCTGGACCAGGAGGAGATGGGGGAGCGCCAAATCTCCTCGGATGAGGTCGAGGAGGGCATAACCCACGGAGAAGGAGCAGGAAGGACCTCGGACCATGAGCTGAAAAGCTAGGTAGGCCTTGGTGGCTTCTCAGTTTGGGAATGACAAGGACTATGGAGTGAAGAGCTCTCCCACCATGAGGTGTGGCACCTCATCAGTACTATGGTGCCGCAGGATGGCACGATGGCACATCGGTTAGCGCCAGGACCCAGGTCCAATTCCAGCCTCAGGTGACTGCCTGTGTGGAGTTTACACTTTCTCCCCGTGTCTGCATGGGTTTCCTCTGGGTGTTCAAGTTTCCTCCCACAGTCCAAAGATGTGCAGGTGATAAATTGCCCCTAAGTGCCCAAAGGTTAGGTGGGATTACAGGGCCTAGGTAGGGTGCTCTTTTCAAGGGTTGGTGCAGACTCGATGGGCCGAATGGCCTCCTTCTGCATTGTAGGGATTCTATGATTCTATGCCAGTGGCAGGTTCTCATAATGGTGCCCAAGTTCATGACGGCCAATGCGGTATCCTTCCAAGGGCTGGTTCCCTGGAACGTTCCTTATTCCACCTGCTGTGGATCTTGAATTGTGAGGTGTACACCATTGAGTGACCCAGAGGCCTGCCTATTAGTTAATCCCACAGAGTCTCCCAGGCGAGGGTGGTCACCTTGCTAGATGAACGTCTGTGCAATCATGGGTAGAGGACATCCCGCCTCTGCTGCACTCCATCCAGGAGTCTCTTAGAAACGTGGTGTTGGCTTGCTGGCAGCCATCCCCTCGAATGTATCTGAAGCAAGTGCTGGGGAGGCATTTATATGAATCTCCTCACTGATTGCAAAAATTAAGTTGCCCTGAGGTGAGTGAATCTGCAGGAAGCCACCACAAACACAGCATGATTATTGTGGTAAAAAAATTGTTAAAAAGGCTCAGTATTCCATGAGTTTTCCCACTAATAGCGCCAGCAGAATTCACACCAGTTTTCGCACCGGAACTGACACTTTTGGTAAGATTCCGCCCAATATCTGTATATGTCTCAACATTGTACACTATTTTTGTACATGTCTCTACATTGTACACAATATCTGTATATGTCTCTACATTGTACACTATTTTTGTACATGTCTCTACATTGTACACAATATCTGTATATGTCTCTACATTGTACACTGTATCTGAATTTGTCTCTACATTGTACTATATCTGTATATGTCCCTACGTTATACGCTACATCTGTATATAACCCCAGAAAACACATTATATCTGTATACAAGTCCACCGTGTATACATCTATATCACCTTTTTGCACATCACCTATATATAATCCCACTCTACATGGGATCTGTCGATAACCATTCACATCTGCATATAAACCCCATAATGTACACCAGAGCTATATAGCGCCTTTCCACTATACAGGGATCTGTATAAAGCCCCACCCAGAACGCTACATCTGTTTATAATGTGTCCAACTCTACATAAATTATAGATTCATAATTTTGGTCTATATGCTGTGTATGTGCAGTGTTTGCAGTCTATACAAATTCATACATTTGGTAAATGTACATGTGTCTATGCATTATGTAATGTTTGCAATGGTTTTATAATCATACTTTGTAGGGATACATTGAATTTGATTCCTGCTTGAAGCTGTACCATCTACATTCATCTGTCGTGCAGAAGATGTACGGCCATGTATCAAGATGCATGTTGCATGAAATGTGAATCAGCGAAGGACTGCAGACACCCTCCACCCTGTATTGGACTCTTTTGTTTCCCTTTTAAGGATGAGATGGTTCTGATTCAGTGAAAAGAAGCAAGGAGATTTTGACTGCAATAAAGAAAGAAATTACAGGCCAGCCCAGAGCAGACATCTTAACTGATAAATTCCAACACAGGAGCAAGAAAGGGAACAAATGCTGCTGTTTATCTTCTCCATGAGAAGTGTTTTAGATTATGGAGGACACCACAGGGTGCTGAAATCAGATTTTATGTTAACAGTCACAAATATGCAATATTACAGCTATGTCCTGTATATAGGAATCTATATGTAATCATTATTTTTCAACCAGTATACAATCGACAATGTGAGATGTACGATCTCTTGCAAATCTGCATTTATATTTACCAAATTAATCATTAATCTATATCACCATATCAGTATACAAGCGACTTTGATAAATAAATATATAGCATATATATTTATACTATACATTACTGAACACATAAACAATTGATACCACTCTGTATATAATATCTAAGATAGCATATTTACATTATATTATCCAAACCATTTACAATATGTAATCCAACCTACACACAATCTATATTACCAAATCTAAATACAGTACACATGACAAAACGTATGTACAATCGATATTATCCAAACTATATATATTACCTATATTACCTATCCTATATGAAATCTACATTTCTCAAGCTATATAAAATCTATAGTATCTAATCTGTATACCACCACCAGTGCCCAAACTATGCAAATTAGATTACTCAACCTATGTGCAAACTATATTAACCAATCCAAATGTTATCCAGAATCTACATTGCCCAAAATATAGAAACTTACATTATGTAATCAGTATACAAATATCATTCAATCTAAACATTCTACATTACCACCCAATATTATTACTCGATCACACAATATCTATATAACTCAGTCTACACTCAACTAATATTACCTAATCTGTCTACAACGTATATTATTCAATCCATACAATGGATCTATATTGTCAAAGCTGCATAACATCTGTAATACCCTATCTATATATAATCTATAATACCCTGTCTACATACAATTTGCATTACAAAATCACCAATCTATGTCGCCCAGCCCACGATCAATATTGCCCATTTATATATTTTCGAAATTAGCCAATATGTAAACAATCCATATCACCCAATCTATATATAATATAGATCATATCATCTAGAGATCACAGGAGACCCTGGTGGGTCTTTCACTGTCTGATTATTTCAAATCCCCATCATTTATCTGAGATGGAGCCACTCTCCGTCCCTGCGAGACAAGTGTTGTCTGTGAATCCCCCGCCTTCCCCTTTCTCCTTAAATCATTCCTCTACATAATATTGCAATCCCATTCAAGTTCCTTTCCTGCTTCCTCCTATTTATAGCAAGGTGGACTGTCGAGGCACTTCAATACCGTTGGGATCAAGCAGTTTAACCACATTTATTAGATTGGATACAGGAAAATTAGATTCGGTGGAAAGACAAAAAGCTCTCGCCCCAGTCGCCTGTGGGTGTCGAGTGGAGGGAGCATTGCCCCCCACCCCCCAAACACCACAACCTGGCGGGGCTGGCTCCTGGTAAATGATTGCCACAAGTTAGCAGTTACTCACCGGGAACAGCCGCTGCCATGAATTGATGAGAGCAGAGAGGCCAGGCTAGCAGGAGTAGCTTCCAGCCCAGGCTACAATGGAACTCACACTCAATGCTCTTTCCCATTGCTGGAATATCTCGATTCTCTCCTCTCACAAACTTCCAGCTTCAGCCTGTTGTGGTGGAGGGTTTTTTTTTAAATGCTGCTGCTGTTCTTCATTTTTTGCAATGGGTTTGGATTTTTTGGGGAGGGCGAGGATGGGCTCCACACACACACACACACACTGTTGGAGAATCTGATTAATGTGTGGATCTCTCTCACTCTCAAAGTATTTCTGCTGCAGACGTAACGATGACGCGCCCTGGCTGTTTCTGAACTCCACATCAAACATTCACAAACATACAAACACACACATCAAACATACAAACACACACATCAAACACACAAACACACAGCCCACCACCACAGGCTGCGGATCGCCCAGGGGGCGGCCTCAACAAAACAGTCTTACAATAATCGGTTTACACTCTGTAACCTGGATTCTTCAGTCTGTGATCTGATTTAAACTGACAGAGCGCGGTGCGCAATCCATTCATGTGCAGGGCGGGGGCCAGGGGTTGTCGCTACGGACATCCAAACCGCATCGAAAACATGTCCCCTCACTCCCAAATACTGAGGCACATCCTCACTCCCAAATACTGAGGCACATCCTCACTCCCAAATACCGAGACACATCCGCACTCCCAAATACTGAGACACATCCTCACTCCCAAATACCGAGACACATCCTCACTCCCAAATACTGAGGCACATCCTCACTCCCAAATACCGAGACACATCCTAACTCCCAAATACCGAGACACATCCTCACTCCCAAATACCGAGACACATCCTCACTCCCAAATACCGAGACACATCCACACTCCCAAATACTGAGACACGTCCTCACTCCCAAATACTGAGACACATCCTCACTCCCAAATACCGAGACACATCCTCACTCCCAAATACTGAGACACATCCTCACTCCCAAATACCGAGACACATCCTAACTCCCAAATACTGAGACACATCCTCACTCCCAAATACCGAGACACATCCACACTCCCAAATACTGAGACACATCCTCACTCCCAAATACTGAGACACATCCTCACTCCCAAATACCGAGACACATCCACACTCCCAAATACTGAGACACATCCTCACTCCCAAATACCGAGACACATCCTAACTCCCAAATACTGAGGCACATCCTCACTCCCAAATACCGAGACACATCCTAACTCCCAAATGCTGAGACACATCCTCACTCCCAAATACTGAGACACATCCACACTCCCAAATACTGAGACACATCCTCACTCCCAAATACTGAGACACATCCTCACTCCCAAATACCGAGACACATCCTAACTCCCAAATACTGAGACACATCCTCACTCCCAAATACTGAGACACATCCACACTCCCAAATACTGAGGCACATCCTCACTCCCAAATACCGAGACACATCCTAACTCCCAAATACTGAGACACATCCTCACTCCCAAATACTGAGACACATCCACACTCCCAAATACTGAGACACATCCTCACTCCCAAATACTGAGACACATCCTCACTCCCAAATACCGAGACACATCCACACTCCCAAATACTGAGACACATCCTCACTCCCAAATACCGAGACACATCCTAACTCCCAAATACTGAGGCACATCCTCACTCCCAAATACCGAGACACATCCTAACTCCCAAATGCTGAGACACATCCTCACTCCCAAATACTGAGACACATCCACACTCCCAATACTGAGACACATCCTCACTCCCAAATACTGAGACACATCCTCACTCCCAAATACCGAGACACATCCTAACTCCCAAATACTGAGACACATCCTCACTCCCAAATACTGAGACACATCCACACTCCCAAATACTGAGGCACATCCTCACTCCCAAATACCGAGACACATCCTAACTCCCAAATACTGAGACACATCCTCACTCCCAAATACTGAGACACATCCACACTCCCAAATACTGAGACACATCCTCACTCCCAAATACTGAGACAACCTCACTCCCAAATACTGAGACACATCCTCACTCCCAAATATTTTTTTTTTTTTTAAATAATTTTTATTGAGAAATTTTGATTTTATACAACATTGACGCACCTTAGTAAAATACCGAAAATAACAATAATATTAACAATCATACACATTTGCCCCATCCCCATGAACAACCCAGCATTTTAACAACAACGCAAATTAACACGCTATAAAGTTACAGAATAACACTACAATAATGCACCCCCCCCCCCCCCCCCCCCCCCCCCCCCCGGGTTGCTGCTGCTATTGACCCAGTTACCTATCTTTGAGCCAGGAAGTCCAGAAAAGGCTGCCATCGTTTATAGAACCCGTGTATTGATCCTCTCAGGGCAAATTTGACCTTTTCCAATTTTATAAATCCCGCCATGTCACTGATCTTGGTCTCCACGCTTGGGGGCCTTGCATCCTTCCATTGTAACAGAATCCTTCGACGGGCTACTAGGGACGCAAAGGCCAGGACACCGGCCTCTTTCGCCTCCTGCACTCCCGGCTCTACCGCAACTCCAAAAATCGCGAGTCCCCACCCTGGTTTGACCCTGGATCCAACCACCCTCGACACCGTCCCCGCCACCCCCTTCCAGAATTCTTCCAGTGCTGGGCATGCCCAGAACATATGGGCGTGGTTCGCAGGACTCCCCGAACATCTGGTGCACCTGTCCTCACCCCGGAAGAACCTACTCATCCTAGTCCCGGACATGTGGGCCCGGTGCAGCACCTTAAATTGGATGAGACTAAGCCTCGCACATGAGGAGGAAGAGTTGACTCTCTCCAAGGCCTCCGCCCAAGTCCCGTCCTCAATCTGCTCCCCGAGTTCCTCCTCCCATTTAGCCTTCAGCTCCTCCACTGACGACTCCTCCACCTCCTGCATTACCTTATAGATGTCAGACACCTTCCCCTCTCCTACCCACACCCCCGAAAGCACTCTGTCCATCGTCCCCTGCGAGGGCAGCAAAGGGAATCCCTCTCTCACTCCCAAATATTGAGACACATCCTTATTCCCAAATACTGAGACATATCCTCCCTCCCAAATACTGAGACACATCCTCACTCCCAAATATTGAGACACATCCTCATTCCCAAATACTGAGACACATCCTCCCTCCCAAAAACTGAGACAGATCCTGACTCCCAAATACTGAGACACATCCTCACTCCCAAATACTGAGACACATCCTCACTCCCAAATACTGAGAGAAATCCTCACTCCCAAATACTGAGACATCCTCACTCCCAAATACTGAGGCACATCCTGAGTCCCAAATACTGAGACATGTCCTCACTCCCAAATACTGAGACACATCCTCACTTCCATATACTGAGATACATCCTCACTCCCAAATACTGAGACACATCCTCACTCCCAAATTCTGAGCCACGTCCACACTCCCAAATACTGAGACACATCCTCCCTCCCAAATACTGAGACATCCTCACTCCCAAATACTGAGATAAATCCTCACTCCCAAATACTGAGGCACATCCTCACTCCCAAATACTGAGATACATCCTCACTCCCAAATACTGAAGCACATCCTCATTCCCAAATACTGAGACACATCCTCACTCCCAAATATTGAAACACATCCTCACTCCAAACACCGAGGCACATCCTCACTCCCAAATACTGAGACACATCCTCACTCCCGAATACTGATATACATCCTCACGCCCAAATACAGAGATACATCCGCACTCCCAAATAATGAGACACATCCTCACTCCCAAATACTGGGACATCCTCACTCTCAAATACTGAGACACATCTTCATTCCCAAATACTGAGAGAAATCCTCACTCCCAAATACTGAGACACATCCTCACTCCCAAATACTGAGACACATCCTCACTCCCAAATACTGAGACAGATCCTCAGTCCCAAATACTGAGGCACATCCTCACTTCCAAATTCTGAGCCACATCCACACTCCCAAATACTGAGATACATCCTCACTCCCAAATACTGAGAGAAATCCTCACTCCCAAATACTAAGGCACATCCTCACTCCCAAATTCTGAGACACATCCACATTCCCAAATACTGAGATACATCCTCACTCCCAAATACTGAGACACATCCTCACTCCCAAATATTGAGTCACATCCTCATTCCAAAATACTGAGACACGTCCTCACTCCCAAATACTGTAGCACATCCTCACCCCCAAATACTGAGACACATCCTCACTCCCAAATACTGAGACACATGCTCACTCCCAAATATTGAGACACATCCTCATTCCCAAATACTGAGACACATCCTCCCTCCCAAAAACTGAGACAGATCCTGACTCCCAAATACTGAGACACATCCTCACTCCCAAATACTGAGACACATCCTCACTCCCAAATACTGAGATAAATCCTCACTCCCAAATACTGAGACACATCCTCACTCCCAAATACTGAGGCACATCCTCACTCCCAAATACTGAGATACATCCTCACTCCCAAATACTGAGACACATCCTCACTCCCAAATACTGAGACACATCCTCACTCCCAAATACTGAGAGAAATCCTCACTCCCAAATACTGAGACATCCTCACTCCCAAATACTGAGGCACATCCTGACTCCCAAATACTGAGACATGTCCTCACTCCCAAATACTGAGACACATCCTCACTTCCATATACTGAGATACATCCTCACTCCCAAATACTGAGACACATCCTCACTCCCAAATTCTGAGCCACGTCCACACTCCTAAATACTGAGACACATCCTCCCTCCCAAATACTGAGACACATCCTCACTCCCAAATACTGAGGCACATCCTCACTCCCAAATACTGAGATACATCCTCACTCCCAAATACTGAGACACATCCTCACTCCCAAATACTGAGGCACATCCTGACTCCCAAATACTGAGACATGTCCTCACTCCCAAATACTGAGACACATCCTCACTTCCATATACTGAAATACATCCTCACTCCCAAATACTGAGACATATCCTCACTCCCAAATTCTGAGCCACGTCCACACTCCCAAATACTGAGACACATCCTCCCTCCCAAATACTGAGACATCCTCACTCCCAAATACTGAGATAAATCCTCACTCCCAAATACTGAGGCACATCCTCACTCCCAAATACTAAGATACATCCTCACTCCCAAATACTGAAGCACATCCTCATTCCCAAATACTGAGACACATCCTCACTCCCAAATATTGAAACACATCCTCACTCCAAATACCGAGACACATCCTCACTCCCAAATATTGAAACACATCCTCACTCCAAATACCGAGGCACATCCTCACTCCCAAATACTGATACTCATCCTCACTCCCAAATACAGAGATACATCCTCACTCCCAAATACTGAGACATCCTCACTCCCAAATACTGAGACACATCCTCACTCCCAAATACCGAGACACATCCTCACTCCCAAATACTGAGGCACATCCTCATTCCCAAATACTAGACACATCCTCATTTCCAAAAGCTGAGACACATCCACACTCCCAAATACTGAGACACATCCTCACTCCCAAATACTGAGAGACATCCTCACTCCCAAATACTGAGACACATCCTCATTCCCAAATACTGAGACAGATCCTCAGTCCCAAATACTGAGGTACATCCTCACTCCCAAATACTGAGGCACATCCTCACTCCCAAATTCTGAGGCACATCCTCACTCCCAAATACTGAGACACATCCTCCCTCCCAAATATTGAGACACATCCTCACTCTCGAATACTGATACACATCCTCACTCCCAAATATTGAGGCACTTCTTCACTCCCAAATACTGAGACACACCCTTTGTCACACATCCCCATACTCTCACATTCTCACACACACATTCCTATTCTCGTAAATTCCAACATTCACTCACACTCATTTCCACACTCACTTATATTCCTACACTCACATTTACATACACATTTCCCCACACGCATTTCCACACTCAAACACTTTCTCATTCATACACATTCCCACACATGGCTTCCCACATTTCCAGATATTCTTACACGCATTCCAATGCTAGAACATGTTCTCTCTCGCACACATTACCACACTCACACATTCCCACACTAACACGTTCCTACGGTCACACACATTCCCACACTCACTCAGACATTTCCACACACTCACACATTCCCACACTAACACACTCCTACACTGACACACAGTCCCACACACATATTCCCACAGTCACACATTCCCACTCACACACATTCCCACTCACACATTTCCACAGTCACACATTCCCACTCACACACATACCCACATTCATGCACATTTTCACACACTCCCTCACTCACACACATTCCACACACTCACATATTTCCACACACTCACCCACATTCCCACACTCACACATTTGCACACTCACATAACATTCCCACGCTCACACACATTTTCACACACTCCCTCACTCACACACATTCCACACACTCACATATTTCCACACACTCACACACATTCCCACACTCACACATTTGCACACTCACATAACATTCCCACGCTCACACACATTTTCACACACTCCCACACATTCCCACACTCACACACAATTCCACAGACATTCCCACACTCACTCACATTCCCACGCACGCACACATTCCCATACTCACACACAATTCCACACACTCAGACATTCCCACACTCACTCACATTCCCATGCACACACACATTCCCATACTCACACACACTCCTATTCGCACATATTTCTAAACTCACATTAAAATACACTCTCCCACACAAGGGCAGCACGGTAGAACAGTGGGTGTCACTGTTGCTTTCCAGCTCTAAGATCCCAGGTTCGATTCTTGGCTTGGGTCACTGTCTGTGTGGAGTCTGTATGTTCTCCTCGTGTCTGTGTGGGCTTCCTCCATGTGCTCCGCCCGGTTTCCTCCCACAAATCCCAAAAGACGCGCTGTTAGGTGATTTGGACATTGAATTCTCCCTCTGTGTACCTGAATAGGCGCCGGAATCATAGAATTTACAGTGCAGAAGGAGGCCATTCAGCCCATCGAGTCTGCACCGGCTCTTGGAATGAGCACCCTACCCAAGGTCAACACCTCCACCCTTTCCCCATAACCCAGTAATCCCACCCAACACTAAGGGCAATTTTGGACACAAAGAGCAATTTAGCATGGCCGATCCACCTAACCTGCACATCTTTGGACTGTGGGAGGAAACCGGAGCACCCGGAGGAAACCCACGCAGACACGGGGAGAACGTACAGACTCCACACAGACAGTGTCCCAACGGGGAATCGAACCTGGGACATAGGCGTTGTGAAGCCACAGTGCTATCCACTCGTGCTACCGTGCTGTTCCGAAACTAGTTTTCCACAACCACACACACTCTCATTTATACAGATTCCCATAGTTCCACATATTCTCACATATTCCCATGCCAGCCACGTGTCTTACTGCCACCTTGTTGGCTGGAATGGCGTGTGTGGGGAGCGCAGTGTGTATATGCGGCTGCAGCTTGTCAGCCTCCTGAGTGGAATCTAGCACCGTTTCTCATTGGAATCGATTGTATTCCACATGGCGCTGGTCCTAGCCCCTTAAGATACCAGAATCAGTCCAGCTGCGGGGCCAGTTTTGCTTTCCTGAAAGTCCACATATTCTGTGTTGGCTGCCGTCCGAGTTGTTGGGGTGTAGGGTTACAGGTGTGTGGGACAGGGGTTAGTGCCAAGGGCACAGTGTTGCCCACTCACCCTGGCCGCCCTGAAGAGGTTTTTCCGGCACTGCCGTCCAGTCCGGGCGGTGTTGCCCACGGGGCTGACCGCCTATGCCACCTGCGCCCAGGCATGGCGGTGGCTGTAGCCTCCTTCCCACCCTGCACCATATGCCGGCACCCATACCGGTCGCCATGGCCAGGTGCCCTGGTCACTGAGGCCATAAGCTACTCACCCCCTGGGCTGCATGTGTTGGACTGTCTAATACTGTCGTTTCTCGTTTGCCGCTGCCCCAGCAGGAAAAGGCCGCCCACAACCGGCGGGAGCAGAAGATGACTGGAGGGGGACCGTCGGACATGCAGCCCCTTACCATGGCAGAGCAGAGGCCATGGACATGGTCGGCGGCCTGGATGAAAGGGCAGTCGCAGGGGTGTAGTTTGGTCATGGACGAGGAAGTGAGACTCCACTGAGTTGCGATTTCACACAGTGTTAAATCGCTGGCTTTGAAAGCAGACCAAGGCAGGCCAGCAGCACGGTTCGATTCCCGTACCAGCCTCCCCGAACAGGCGCCGGAATGTGGCGACTAGGGGCTTTTCACAGTAACTTCATTGAAGCCTACTCGTGACAATAAGCAATTTTAATTTTTTTCATTTTCATTTCCCCGTGACACATCTGTCAATGCCCCCCCAACACAATCCCCACACCACCCTCACCCCCCGCACCACCCTCACCCCCCATACCACACCACCCTCACCCCCCACACCACCCTCACCCCCACACCACCCTCACCCCGCACCACCCTCACCCCGCACACCACCCTCACCCCCACACCACCCTCACCCCGCACACCACCCTCACCCCCACACCACCCTCACCCCCCACACCACACCGCCCTCATCCCTCCCAACACAATCCCCACACCACCCTCACCCCGCACCACCCTCACCCCCACACCACCCTCACCCCCCACACCACCCTCACCCCCACACCACCCTCACCCCGCACCACCCTCACCCCGCACCACCCTCACCCCCGCACCACCCTCACCCCCCACACCACCCTCACCCCCACACCACCCTCACCCCGCACCATCCTCACCCCGCACCACCCTCACCCCCATACCACACCGCCCTCATCCCTCCCAACACCACACCCGCACCATCCTCACCCCGCACCACCCTCACCCCCACACCACCCTCACCCCGCACCACCCTCACCCCCGCACCACCCTCACCCCACACCACCCTCACCCCCACACCACCCTCACCCCCCACACCACACCGCCCTCATCCCTCCCAACACCACCCCCGCACCACCCTCACCCCGCACCACCCTCACCCCCGCACCACCCTCACCCCCCACACCACCCTCACCCCCCACACCACCCTCACCCCCGCACCACCCTCACCCCCACACCACCCTCACCCCCCACACCACCCTCACCCCCGCACCACCCTCACCCCCACACCACCCTCACCCCCACACCACCCTCACCCCCATACCACACCGCCCTCATCCCTCCCAACACCACCCCCGCACCATCCTCACCCCGCACCACCCTCACCCCCACACCACCCTCACCCCGCACCACCCTCACCCCCGCACCACCCTCACCCCGCACCACCCTCACCCCCGCACCACCCTCACCCCCGCACCACCCTCACCCCGCACCACCCTCACCCCCGCACCACCCTCACCCCGCACCATCCTCACCCCCACACCACCCTCACCCCCGCACCACCCTCACCCCGCACCACCCTCACCCCCACACCACCCTCACCCCGCACCACCCTCACCCCGCACCACCCTCACCCCCACACCACCCTCACCCCGCACCACCCTCACCCCCACACCACCCTCACCCCCACACCACCCTCACCCCGCACCACCCTCACCCCCACACCACACCGCCCGCATCCCTCCCAACACAATCCCCACACCACCCTCACCCCCACACCACCCTCACCCCCACACCACCCTCACCCCCACACCACCCTCACCCCGCACCACCCTCACCCCCACACCACCCTCACCCCGCACCACCCTCACCCCCACACCACACCGCCCGCATCCCTCCCAACACAATCCCCACACCACCCTCACCCCGCACCACCCTCACCCCCACACCACCCTCACCCCGCACCACCCTCACCCCCACACCACACCGCCCTCATCCCTCCCAACACCACCCCCGCACCACCCTCACCCCCACACCACCCTCACCCTCCCGCACCACCCTCACCCCCACACCACACCGCCCTCATCCCTCCCAACACCACCCCCGCACCACCCTCACCCCCGCACCACCCTCACCCCGCACCACCCTCACCCCCACACCACCCTCACCCCCGCACCATCCTCACCCCGCACCACCCTCACCCCGCACCACCCTCACCCCGCACCACCCTCACCCCGCACCATCCTCACCCGCACCACCCTCACCCCGCACCACCCTCACCCCCACACCACCCTCACCCCGCACCACCCTCACCCCCGCACCACCCTCACCCCGCACCACCCTCACCCTCACCCGCCATCCCCTCACCCGCACCACCCTCACCCCGCACCATCCTCACCCCCGCACCCCACCCACACCACTCACCCCACACCACCCCCCCCACACACCACACCGCCCTCATCCCTCCCAACACCACCCCCACACCACCCTCACCCCGCACCACCCTCACCCCGCACCACCCTCACCCCGCACCCCCTCACCCCCACACCACCTCACCCCACACCACCCTCACCCGCACCACCCTCACCCCGCACCATCCTCACCCGCACCACCCTCACCCCGCACCACCCTCACCCCCACACCACCCTCACCCCACACCACCCTCACCCCGCACCATCCTCACCCCCACACCATCCTCACCCCCACACCACCCTCACCCCCACACCACCCTCACCCTCACCCCACCCTCATCCCGCACCACCCTCACCCTCACCCCACCCTCATCCCGCACCACCCTCACCCTCAACCCCACCCTCATCCCGCCCACCCTCACCCTCACCCCACCCTCACCCTGCACCACCCTCACCCTCACCCCACCCTCATCCCGCACCACCCTCACCCTCACCCCACCATCATCCCGCACCACCCTCACCCCACCCTCACCCTGCACCACCCTCACCCCCGCACCACCCTCACCCTCACCCCCACCCTCATCCCGCATCACCCTCACCCTCACCCCACCCTCATCCCCGCACCAACCCTCACCCCACCCCACCCTCATCCCGCACCAACCCTCACCCTCACCCCACCCTTATCCCTCACCACCCTCACCCTCACCCCACCCTCATCCTGCACCACCCTCACCCCACCCTCACCCTGCACCACCCTCAACCCCCGCACCCACCCTCACCCTCACCCCACCCTCATCCCGCACCACCCTCACCCCACCCTCATCCCGCACCACCCTCACCCTCACCCCACCCTCATCCTGCACCAACCCTCACCCCCCCTCATCCCGCACCACCCCTCACACCCACCTCATCCTGCACCACCCTCACCCCGCACCATCCTCACCCCTGCACCACCCTCACCCCCACACCACCCTCACCCTCACCCCACCCTCATCCCGCCACCACCCTCACCCTCACCCCACCCTCACCCTGCACCACCCTCACCCTCACCCCCCTCATCCCGCACCAACCCTCACCCTCACCCCACCATCATCCCGCACCACCCTCACCCCACCCTCACCCTGCACCACCCTCACCCCCGCACCACCCTCACCCTCACCCCACCCTCATCCCGCATCACCCTCACCCTCACCCCACCCTCATCCCGCACCACCCTCACCCTCACCCCACCCTCATCCCGCACCACCCTCACCCTCACCCCACCCTTATCCCGCACCACCCTCACCCTCACCCCACCCTCATCCTGCACCACCCTCACCCCACCCTCACCCTGCACCACCCTCACCCCCGCACCACCCTCACCCTCACCCCACCCTCATCCCGCACCACCCTCACCCCACCCTCATCCCGCACCACCCTCACCCTCACCCCACCCTCATCCTGCACCACCCTCACCCCACCCTCATCCCGCACCACCCTCACCCCATCCTCATCCTGCACCACCCTCACCCCGCACCATCCTCACCCCTGCACCACCCTCACCCCCACACCACCCTCACCCTCACCCCACCCTCATCCCGCACCACCCTCACCCTCACCCCACCCTCATCCTGCACCACCCTCACCCCCGCACCACCCTCACCCTCACCCCACCCTCATCCCGCACCACCCTCACACTCACCCCACCCTCATCCCGCACCACCCTCACCCTCACCCCACCCTCATCCCGCACCACCCTCACCCTCACCCCACCCTCATCCCGCACCACCCTCACCCTCACCCCACCCTCATCCTGCACCACCCTCACCCCACCCTCACCCTGCACCACCCTCACCCCCGCACGACCCTCACCCTCACCCCACCCTCATCCCGCACCACCCTCACACTCACCCCACCCTCATCCCGCACCACCCTCACCCTCACCCCACCCTCATCCCGCACCACCCTCACCCTCACGCCACCCTCATCCCGCACCACCCTCACCCTCACCCCACCCTCATCCCGCACCACCCTCACCCTCACCCCACCCTCATCCCGCACCACCCTCACCCTCACCCCACCCTCATCCCGCACCACCCTCACCCTCACCCCACCCTCACCCTGCACCACCCCTCACCCCCGCACCAACTCACCCTCACCCCCACCCTCACCCTCACCCCACCCTCATCCCTCACCACCCTCACCCTCACCCCACCCATCATCCCGCACCACCTCACCCTCCCCCACCCTCATCCCGCACCAACCCTCACCCTCACCCCACCCTCATCCTGCACCACCCTCACCCCACCCTCACCCTGCACCACCCTCACCCCGCACCACCCTCACCCTCACCCCACCCTCATCCCGCACCACCCTCACCCCACCCTCATCCCCGCACCACCCTCACCCTCACCCCACCCTCATCCTGCACCACCCTCACCCCACCCTCATCCCGCACCACCCTCACCCCATCCTCATCCTGCACCACCCTCACCCCGCACCATCCTCACCCCTGCACCACCCTCACCCCCCCACACCCTCCCTCACCCCACCCTCATCCGCACCACCCTCACCCTCACCCCACCCTCATCCTGCACCACCCTCACCCCCGCACCACCCTCACCCTCACCCCACCCTCATCCCGCACCACCCTCACACTCACCCCACCCTCATCCCGCACCACCCTCACCCTCACCCCACCCTCATCCCGCACCCACCCTCACCCTCACCCCACCCTCATCCCGCACCACCCTCACCCTCACCCCACCCTCATCCTGCACCACCCTCACCCCACCCTCACCCTGCACCACCCTCACCCCGCACCACCCTCACCCTCACCCCACCCTCATCCCGCACCACCCTCACACTCACCCCACCCTCAGCCCGCACCACCCTCACCCTCACCCCACCCTCATCCCGCACACCCTCACCCTCACCCCACCCTCATCCCGCACCACCCTCACCCTCACCCACCCTCATCCCGCACCACCCTCACCCTCACCCCACCCTCATCCCGCACCACCCTCACCCTCACCCCACCCTCATCCCACCACCTCACCCTCACCCTCACCCTCACCCTGCACCACCCTCACCCCCGCACCACCCTCACCCTCACCCCACCCTCACCCTCACCCCACCCTCATCCCGCACCACCCTCACCCTCACCCCACCCTCATCCCGCACCACCCTCACCCTCACCCCACCCTCATCCCGCACCACCCTCACCCTCACCCCACCCTCATCCTGCACCACCCTCACCCCACCCTCACCCTGCACCACCCTAACCCCCGCACCACCCTCACCCTCACCCCACCCTCACCCCGCACCACCCTCACCCCCACACCACCCTCATCCCGCACCACCCTCACCCTCACCCCACCCTCACCCCGCACCACCCTCACCCCCACACCACCCTCACCCCGCACCACCCTCACCCTCACCCCACCCTCACCCTGCACCACCCTCACCCCCGCACCACCCTCACCCTCACCCCACCCTCATCCCGCACCACCCTCACCCCACCCTCATCCCGCACCACCCTCACCCTCACCCCACCCTCATCCTGCACCACCCTCACCCCACCCTCATCCCGCACCACCCTCACCCCACCCTCATCCTGCACCACCCTCACCCCGCACCATCCTCACCCCACCCTCATCCTGCACCACCCTCACCCCACCCTCACCCCCACACCACCCTCACCCTCACCCCACCCTCATCCGCACCACCCTCACCACACCCTCATCCTGCACCACCCTCACCCCACCCTCATCCTGCACCACCCTCACCCCCGCACCACCCTCACCCTCACCCCACCCTCATCCCGCATCACCCTCACCCTCACCCCACCCTCATCCTGCACCACCCTCACCCTCACCCCACCCTCACCCTGCACCACCCTCACCCTCACCCCACCCTCACCCCCGCACGACCCTCACCCCCACACCACCCTCACCCTCACCCCCACCCTCATCCCCACCACCCTCACCCTCACCCACCCTCATCCCGCACCACCCTCACCCTCACCCCACCCTCATCCCGCACCACCCTCACCCTCACCCCACCCTCATCCCGCACCACCCTCACCCTCACCCCACCCTCATCCCGCACCACCCTCACCCTCACCCCACCCTCATCCCGCACCACCCTCACCCTCACCCCACCCTCATCCCGCACCACCCTCACCCTCACCCCACCCTCACCCTGCACCACCCTCACCCCCGCACCACCCTCACCCTCACCCCACCCTCATCCCGCACCACCCTCACCCTCACCCCACCCTCATCCCGCACCACCCTCACCCTCACCCCACCCTCATCCCGCACCACCCTCACCCTCACCCCACCCTCATCCCGCACCACCCTCACCCTCACCCCACCCTCATCCTGCACCACCCTAACCCCACCCTCACCCTGCACCAGCCTCACCCCCGCACCACCCTCACCCTCACCCCACCCTCATCCCGCACCACCCTCACCCCACCCTCATCCCGCACCACCCTCACCCTCACCCCACCCTCATCCTGCACCACCCTCACCCCACCCTCATCCCGCACCACCCTCACCCCACCCTCATCCTGCACCACCCTCACCCCGCACCATCCTCACCCCCGCACCACCCTCACCCCCACACCACCCTCACCCTCACCCCACCCTCATCCCGCACCACCCTCACCCCACCCTCATCCCGCACCACCCTCACCCTCACCCCACCCTCATCCCGCACCACCCTCACCCTCACCCCACCCTCATCCCGCACCACCCTCACCCTCACCCCACCCTCATCCCGCACCACCCTCACCCTCACCCCACCCTCATCCTGCACCACCCTCACCCCACCCTCACCCTGCACCACCCTCACCCCCGCACCACCCTCACCCTCACCCCACCCTCATCCCGCACCACCCTCACCCTCACCCCACCCTCATCCCGCACCACCCTCACCCTCACCCCACCCTCATCCCGCACCACCCTCACCCTCACCCCACCCTCATCCCGCACCACCCTCACCCTCACCCCACCCTCATCCTGCACCACCCTCACCCCACCCTCACCCTGCACCACCCTCACCCCCGCACCACCCTCACCCTCACCCCACCCTCATGCCGCACCACCCTCACCCTCACCCCACCCTCATCCCGCACCACCCTCACCCTCACCCCACCCTCATCCTGCACCACCCTCACCCCACCCTCATCCCAACCTCATCCCGCACCACCCTCACCCCCACACCATCCTCATCCCGCACCACCCTCACCCCCACACTACCCTCATCCTGCACCACCCTCACCCCCACACCACCCTCATCCCGCACCACCCTCGCCCCCATACTACCCTCATCCTGCACCATCCCAACACCACCATCACCCTACACCATCCCCATCCGAACACCTCCACCAATATGCTCACCCCCCACTTCCCCCTGGCCCGCAGTCTAATCATGCATCTTGTCTTGTGCCTTACAGGACCTGCTGGTGATGGGGCGGGTCCATCTGACATTCCCCGCCCCCAGCCAGTGCCGCACCCCAGAGCTCGGGTCAGTGATTTCCTTTCACAGCTATCTCCATCACCCTCCACCATCCCACAGACACTCACCTCAGATGGGCACTTTAGCGAAGAGGCTGCTGGTGTGGTGATATGATATATCATAGTTGGAAGGTGTGCGACCTCCAACCAGCAGGTGGCAGTACAGACACACCATGCGGTCTCTAAACCAAAGTCGTGTGACCTGTGACTCGAATATAAAGGGAGACACATCTGGCCATCTTTGATGAAGTGATGAAGCGCTTCGATAAGCATTGTTCCCCGAAGAAGAATGAAACGATTGAGCGCTCTTTGTTCCATATGGGTACCCAGAGAGCTGGCGAATAATTTGACAGTTTTGTCACAGAGGTGAGGCTGAAGGCCCAGTCATGCAACTTCAGTGACCTGAAACCTTCGCTAATTCTGGACCAAATTGTCTTTGGTTTACTTGATGATAAGCTTCGGGCGATATAATTATGGGAGGAAGGTTTGGCGCTGGAAAAGGCAATGAAGATTTGCCAGGCAAGCGGGATTGCTGCATAAAGAACGGGTGTACTCTGCTCAAAACATTTTGCCGCCAACATGGAAGATTCAGCCAGTGCCATCGGTGCTGTGATGCACTAAATATGAAGAAATGTAGTCTCAGTGCAGGTAGCCATTTTAAGCGCCCGTCAGGAGCCGCCACTGCCATCTTGTGCCAAAAATGTGGCGCTCAACATGCCCCATGGCAATGTCTGACCTATGGAAAAGCTTGTTCCAGGTGCGGCCATGTTGGGCACTTCGCAAAACAACGTTTTGCGTGTTCCACCATGGACTGTGCACGAGCGGCGCATGAAGTGGATGAAATAAACACTGAGGAACAGTTTTTCATCGATCTCATCATGGCGAGAAACCAACCAACTCTCAGAAACAAAGATGAAAGCAAAATCATAACAAAGAATAAAGATTATAAGAACGTTACAAAAACCTTTACGTCCATACTGAAATCGAAGGTAATGCTCAATGATGCTTTCATTCGTTGTGACTTTGACCTGAAAGCGACAGCCAACCGCGTGAGTCGACATGCTTTGCAAAAGCTAAATGTGCAGCGGGCCTTTTCTGATCGGCCAGGGCTGATGATAGATTTCGGACCAAGAAATCTGGAGACTTTTGACGTTTGTGAACTAGTGCTCTCAGTGGCAGGCATGAAGCACACAATACACTTTCACATTGTAGCCATGATGTGGAGATGCCAGTGTTGGACTGGGGTGAGGAAGGAGCAGTGCTCCGAAAGCTAGTGTTTGAAACAAACATGTTGGACTTTAGGCATGGGTGTGGACTTAGTACTTGGGATAAAATAGTGTGAATCCTTGAATCTAGACAAGTGGATAAATATCCTTGAAGATAGCTGGCCACCTGAGCACAGTGAATCACTGCAAGGCATGATGGTTACATGGTGTATGAGGATTTTGAAGAAATCCTATTGGAGGACGACAAACCAGACAAAGGGACGGAACTGCCGGTGAACATTCCGCAATTCCGGTTAACAGTCTTGAAGAACGTGCACAGGCTCAAGACCATGATACAAGAATATAATGAACCTGTATTAAAGCATCTGCGAGATGTGGGTGTTAAATGGACAGAGAATGGAAATCCTAAAGAGTAGCTGGTTTAGCTCAGTAGGCTAGACAGCTGGTTTGTAATGCAGAAAAAGGCCAGCAGAGCGGGTTCAATACACATACCAGCTGGGAATTCTGAACTCTCCTTCTGTGTACCTGAACAGGCGCTGGAATGTGGTGACTAGGAGGCTTTTCACAGTAGCTTCATCGCAGTGTT
This sequence comes from Scyliorhinus canicula, assembly GCF_902713615.1. NCBI lineage: Eukaryota > Metazoa > Chordata > Chondrichthyes > Carcharhiniformes > Scyliorhinidae > Scyliorhinus > Scyliorhinus canicula. The sequence goes on along the minus strand of NC_052155.1, from coordinate 53,816,802 downwards.
AATGTAAGTGTACTTGTGACAATAAATAGATTATTATTATTTCACAAATGAGGTGATCGCTAAAGTGTATCAGTTGGACTCACGGCCGCTGAAACCATTTTTTGCTGAACCACAAATTATCAGCTGCACAATCGACTGGAGGGAGGGCACAAAATGTAACAATAAGAACAACTCGAACAAAACCAAAGTACAGGGGTCGATGCACTCCAAGAACAGCGACAAGAAACATATCCAATGAATCGTTCTTCAACTTCTTCAGTCCCACTGACGTTCCACAAGGTGGAATTTTAAGCCAAGCTTTGGCGGCCAAACAAAAGGCTGAGTTTGAACTTAGCACTCTATTTCGAAAACAAATAATTCTGTATGCGAAGTTATATTTTCCAGGTGAAAAGACTGACGATGATGCTGAAATCCGAGGACGATTTCTGTGAATATCTACTTGAAGTTATCGACGATGATGCTGAAAATGGGGAGATGGACGGTGGGATGGATGACGAACACTATGAGCTGCTTGTCTTGTACATTTCTTCACCAGCAGCACCAATGAGGCTTCAGTGGCACAGCGCCAGTGGTCTGTAAGTAATGACGAGGTGGTCATGGGGGATGCCCAGACCGCGCTAGACTCTGGAGAGCTGGAGTTTGGAGATGGCGCATGTAGAAATTGAAGCTGCTGATACAACCAAAGATCAGCTATTGATTGAGCCAGAGACGCAAGAAGTTGTCCCAATCTTGGAAAAACTGACCTCGGATGAATGTGGGGACCCGTAACAAGTCTTGAAATGGCTCTGGTAATTTATTCCAAAGCAGTCAACGACACCCATGACGAATGGGAGGGTATAGATGAAGATGTTGATTACAGCAATGTGGAGATGCAAGAGTAGGCAACTCTAACATTGACTCTAAGGACGACCTAATGACTATCTCATTATGCAGCTCCATAGACCACTCACACATTTGCGAGTTTGATCAAGGCGACCCAGTGCTTGGATCAGCTGAGTCAGAAAACATAGTGATCTGCAGGATGACGAGCAAGTCACCGATACTCCAGCATGCCAAGAAGAGGTGAAACCGGCAACCCCAGTTCCATCCTTCACGCTGGCACTAGAAACCGAGGTGATCCAGCATGGCGATGATGCCGCAGAAGTGGGCGTGGTTACACCACCCAGAGATGATGCGATGGCGAAACCTCTGCAAACACTCAACACACAACGGCAGCCAGTGCCACGCCACAGGCTGCTACAAAGAAAACAACCAAAACCAAGAGACACACCAAAATACACCAACGTGTTCTAAAAATTAAAAGAAAAAAAGAGGAGAAGACTGGGAGAACCACCTCATCCCACCAGCCAACCAGCAATGAAAGTAGTCACAAGCAGCAAGCAACAGCATGCAAGAAAATGGAAAAGAAAGCCACTAGTAAAACAAATATGGCAGTCTTGGACACAGCCCTTTCAAAGGCACAGAGCGAAGCGTAAGAGAAGCAAGACGCCGGCAATTCAACCAGTCTCCAACGAGGTGGGCAATAACTCGAAAGAATGAGATCTGCACAAAGGAAATGGTCACTTGCCAGACACAGCATGTAAATGGACACTAAAATAAAATTATCTCACTGTTTTGTGAGGAAGCGGGATGTGGTGATATGCCAATGGGCTATATCATAGTTGGAAAGTGTGCACCTCCAACCAGCAGGTGGTGGTACAGACATACTGATGGAACCATTAATTCACTAGACACGTGCTTTAAGATATGAACAGTGGTTTTAATCTACTTACAACAGAGCCAGCCTGTTCCGCGTTGAACTTTCGATGAACTGAACGACTGGCTCTGAGCATTGGTATTTAGACAGCTGTCCAGGGGGAGGAGTCATGGGCGGAGCCAAGGGTGGAGCCCTGCACAAACTCCTAAGCATTCCCAGCGCTACTCCCCCTAGTGGTCGGGCAACGCAACTGCGCTTACAAATGCATGGTCTCATGTATATAGAATACAGTGTGAATTACGGAGTTACATTCACCACATTCACCCCCTACAAAAAAAATCAAGTCCGGCGGGGGTGGTGGTTCATAAATTGAGTCTGTCCGGTGGTCGGACTATGTCCGCTGCGATCTGCGGAGCACCGGGGTTGCAGCCTCTTGCGGTGGCTGGACGGGTGTTGTGGGTTGGGGTATGATGGCGGACTCCAGGGAAGATCTCGTCCGAGCTCCATACCCGTCTGGTTCGACTGGGGACTGAGGGCGCTGGGGGTTAGCCGGTGCTGGCGCGCGGAACAGGTGGAGCGAGCTAGTGGGCTCGGGAGCGCGAAGGGGCGGCTGGGTTGCCCGGAACCAATGCAGCGAGCTAGTGGGATCGGGAGCCCGAGGAGGTAGCAGGATGGGGTGCAGGGTGAGGGGTGCATCTGTAGTGATAGAGGGGATGCTGGACCCGGCGGGTGCAAGGTCCCGGAGGGATACGGTGTCCTGACGGCCGTCAGGGAACTCGACGAAGGCGTACTGGGGGTTGGAGTGAAGCAGGCGCACCTTCTCAACAAGGGGGTCAGTTTTGTGCGCCCTGACGTGCTTCCTGAGGAGTACAGGGCCTGGTGTCTTCAGCCATGCCGGAAGTGAGACCCCCATGGTAGTGCCCCTGGAAAAACTGAAGAGCCTCTCGTGAGGGGTCTCATTGGTCGCTGTGCATAAGAGGGACCTGATAGCGTGGAGCGCGTCTGAGAGGACTTCCTGCCAATGGGAGACTTGGAGATTCCTGGACCGGAGGGTCAGTAGGACGGTCTTCCAGACGGTCGCATTCTCCCTCTCCACCTGCCCGTTCCCCCTTGGGTTGTAGCTGGTAGTCCTGCTCGAGGCGATGCTCTTGTCGAGCAGGTACTGACGCAGCTCGTCACTCATGAAGGACAAACCCCGGTCACTGTGCACGTAGCTGGGGAAACCAAACAGGGTGAAGATACTATGCAGGGCCCTAATGACTGTGTGGGAGGTCATATCGGGGCATAGGATAGCAAATGGGAAGCGGGAGAACTAATCTATGACGTTTAAGAAGTAAACGTTCCTGTTAGTTGAGGGGAGTGGCACTTTGAAGTCGATCACAAGGCGTTCAAAGGGCCTAGAAGCCTTGACCAGGTGGGCCCTGTCTGGCCTATAGAAGTGCAGTTTGCACTCCGCACAGATCGGGCAGTCTCTGGTGACGGCTTTTACCTCCTCAGAGGAGAAAGTCAGATTTTGGGCCCTGATGTAGTGGGCGAGCCGGGTGACCCCCGGCTGGCAGAGGTCGTTGTGGATGACTTTCAGGCGGTCGATCTGCGCGCTGGCGCATGTCCCGCGGGATAGGGCATCCGAGGGCTCGTTGAGCTTCCCCGGTCGATACTTAATATCGTAGCTATAGGTGGAGAGTTCGATCCTCCACCGCAGGGTTTTATCGTTTTTAATTTTGCCCTTTTGCGAGTTCTCAAACATAAAGGCAACCGATCTTTGGTCGCTGATGAGGGTGAACCTCCGGCCTGCGAGGCAGTGCCTCCAGTGACAAATAGCCTCCACAATGGCTTGTGCTTCTTTTTCGACTGCCGAGTGTCGGAGTTCCGAAGCGGAGAGAGTACGGGCGAAAAATGCAACTGGCCTTCCTGCCTGATTTAAGGTGGCTGCTAGAGCTACCTCTGAGGCGTCGCTCTCAACCTGAAATGGAGTGGATTCATCCACCGGCCGCATGGCCGCCTTGGCGATGTCCTCCTTGATGCAGTTGAAGGCCTGGCATGCCTCAGCTGACAGGGGAAATAGTGTGGCCTTAAAGAGTGGGCGGGCTTTGTCCGCATATTGAGGGACCCACTGGGCGTAGTGTTGCACGTTTTGCTATGGGTGCAAAACGCGTTTATTGGGGTGTATTAACTTGCCTCTGTTAAAGGCCGTGTGCTTAACACCACTAGGCTCTGTCTATGTATTTTTCAGCTCAGGAGTCGCCAGTTGCCGTATAGACAACTCACAGATATCTCAAGGTCAGGTTCAAAGTAATAAAACGATACACCGATTAGTAAGTTCCAAACGATCAATATTTATTATACAATTATAATAAATACGCATGCACACACTAAGGGACTAAGCTATGACTAAACTAAGCAAACAGAATACTTAACTACACAGGAACAGGCAAGGTCAGGGAGCGAGGCCTTCGTCCCGGTCTTGGTCTGCAACCTTCAGAAAGCGTGCTGGTCACTGGGGGTCTAGCGGGCTTGGTTCGCGTAGCGAGCGTCGTATTGGCACTTACGGTTCGGCGGCTGGTGCTCAACGGCTGGAGTCAGGATACACGTTGGAGTTCTTGGTCAAAGCCGGAGCACGAAACAACAGACAGGACCATGTGTGGGGGTCTATTTTTATAGGGGTCCCCAATGTCCTTCCCTTTTCCTGGGCGGGCTTTACCTTCAGGTATCGATTGGATCGCTTCCAATCGATATCTTTTGAATTCCTCCAATGTGAGGGTCTTTCTCGATGGTGGGGGCGGTTTCTATAGTGGATACTTCTGGTGCCGCTCTGTCTGGACATCCACTCAAGTATCTTATTCAAACCCAAATGTTGCCATTGTGTGTGCCTAGATCTGGACTGCCTCATTAGTATGTAAAACGTTCTGCCATTATCACCTTTGGTTGGAGATCTTCCACCTGGCCAGAAACTGGTTTTGCTGCTTGCAAAATGCTAATGAGTGTTTGCAGGCTGTTTGCCTTGGCTAAACTGTTTTTCCCTGTAGTCTTAGCGATTCTCCATTTTGTTTGGTTCAGTGTCTATTTTAGGTGGCTACAGTGGCTACATTCCCTCCTTGTGATCCTCACAATCAAAATATTGTGAAGGATCACCTATGTACGTTGCCTTGAGTGCATCTGGGTTGCCTTCTTTGTGTTCCCTGACCTCGGCAAGCTCCTGAGCGTCTACTCTGTCCTTAAACTATGGGAAGAAAATTTTTTTAACTGACATCTCTACTTGGCGCTATGTCAAAGGGGACATGCATTACCACAAACGGGAACCTCTACCTATCACAATTATCCTTAACTTAACTTAAACATTTCATTACAGACTAAACCTCATCCATTCATACCACATCACATAACATTTCCTGACTCGGCAGTCGAGTTCAGGACAATATAATACATGGGTATATATTTTATTTTATTACACAGTGCTTTATTCATTTATGGGCTGGGGGGATTGGTGAAAGCCGAAAATAGGAGATTGAACTCCATAGACGGTTGAGGGGCAGGAACGGGAGGCTCTCCTCTTCCACTTCCTCAACCTGAGGGTCTGTACAAGTATGGCGAGGATCGCAATCACTAGCAGTGATTCAATCACGTATGACATGGAGTACCATGTCATAAATTTTGTGCACCAGGTCTGAACCTCACTGATCAGAGCTGAGCACGGGGGAGTTGCTGTAAGTGAAACATTTACGGTGGGGGTTGTGGGGAAACGTGTCTTGCTTCCACACAAACAAATATAACATTTAAAAGCAATAAGTGGGCTTCCATCATCTTCTCTTCGTTCTCCTTCTTTTCTTCCTCCTGTATGGCCGATCCTTGCTGTGGTCTCTGTTTCGTCCTTCGAAAGCTATGGGATCAAGCACAGTATCTGTCAATACAGCTTAATATCCGTACTTGTTAGTGTATCTGTCTTTCAATTCCAATTGACCCATTAAAAATGACTGGCCAAGTCACACCCTGTGACTCCCCTCATTTTTTTTTTTCAAAAGCGAATTTAATGAACACAATACACCTAACAACTGTCCTCCTGCGAGCCGTCTCGCAGGCTTTGCTCATTTACCATCCGAATGTTCCTGGATGTAAATAGCATGTGGGATGGCGGCCTAAGGGCTGCCTAACGAAAAATGAAAACAAATTGGAAATGAAAGGTCGAATGGGTTGCGTATGGGCCGCTACGGGTACGATTTGAATGGGATCCCCGGGTAGGGCGTGCTGTGCCATACCCGAGCTTGGCTGACCAAAGTGGGTTCTCAGACAGGGCGGGTCCTCAGTGCCGTTTGTCCACTGCCTGAGTAACCTGGAGTAAACGGGCAAGAATGTGTTTACCATGGATTTGCAGCCTCTATTCGCCGAATAGAGGGGCACCTAAAAACAATGGAGGAGCCAAGATGCTCCTTCATCTGAAAACAGGGAACAAGTCGTGAAGCGTGTCGGTTCACCAGAGGATACAACTGAAGTTCTCAGAGGTATCTGCGGACAAACTAAAGTGCGTGCGAGGTGGTCACAATCTTTTCAGCTGAAAAGAAGGTGTCCAGCCTCCAACTGAACCAATAATATTCAATACAAACGACATAAACTGACAAACAAAAACATACGCGCAGGTTCCATCAGAAAGGACATCACTTCCCTCAAACGATTCCTATTTTACATCATCTGGACACCTCACTTTTCCTCTGTCTCTGTGAACAGGGTCACAAAGGGGTTGCCGTATCGGGATTCAGACACCGTGTCGTCCTGCTCTCCCGGATCCCACACTCTTGTGTGGATCAGGCATGATATCTTTGAATTGTGTGACTGGGGGTCACGTTCGTCATTGCGGACAAGTCGGTACGAATTGTCCCTGTGCCAGAGTGTTGGGTCCAAAAGTGAATGGGTATTGTCGGGGTCGTCGGGGTCGGGTGGTGGGTCTGGGTTTTTAATGTAAGTGACTTCCATGGGGTCACTGTAGTCGGGGTCATAGTCGCTGCTATGTGGGCTGTAGTGTGGTGTGCTGTGGCTGTCCTCAGAATCAGTGTCTGCATCGCTGTCTCTGCTGCGGCAGCTTGTGGGCGTTTCGGGGCGTGGTCTGTCATGGTCAGTGGGCGGAGTCGTGGGCGAGTCCGATGAAGAACTGGTCTGTGAGGGGGATGGTGGAAACGTGTCTCTAGTGGGTGGGGTGAGGTGTTCTGCTGCGTCTAGCAGGACATGGTGTGCATGGTTGGCCTGTGTTCCATATGCCTTTAACTGGTTGATATGGAACCACGCGGTCTTACCATTAGGATATTTTATCCTATAAACTGAGGGGCTAATTTTATCCGAAATTGAGTATGGGCCGGAATATTTTGGTGCCAAAAAACTGCTGTGGTTGTATACAGATAGCATCACCTGTTGCCCAACCTGGAATTCTGTGGGGTGTACGGTCTTGTTAAAACAAGCTGTGCGTTGTTTACGGCGTTTCCCTAGCTGAACTGCGGCTGCAATCTGTGCAGACCTCACAGTATCAACCAAGTCTTTAACCGTCTTTTCGTGTGTGAGGGCCGTCACTTCGGGGCTAGTCATGTCCAGTCCTAAAAGGAATTCTGTACCTTTCATAGGGCGTCCGGTCATGAGTGTGTGTGGTGTGTATCCTGTGGAAGTGGAAACTGTATTTCTGATGAACATGAGTGCAAATGGGAGCACTAAATCCCATGTGGAGTTGTTCTCTTGAACCATTTTTCTAAGCGTAGATTTTAGGGTCCGATTCATGCGCTCTACAATCCCGCTGGACTGTGGGTGATACGCAATATGAAAATTTTGTTTTATTCCAAATATTGTCAGGACGTTCTTCATGACCCGTCCTGTAAAGTGAGATCCCTGGTCCGAATCAATGCTTCGGGGTAAACCCCATCTCGTGAAGATGTGGTGGGTCAGGATCTTTGCAGCTGTCTTTGCTGTATTCGTTCTAGAGGGGAATGCCTCTACCCATTTGGTAAAGGTATCGATAACCACCAGAACGTATTTATAGCCATTCCTACAAGGGGGCAATGGTCCTATAAAGTCGATCTGGAGGTTTGTCCAGGGGCCATTAACTGGTCGAGTATGCCGAAGTTGTGCCTTTTTAGAATACCTCTCCGGGTTATTCTGGGCGCAAATAAGGCAATTCTCGATGTAGTGACCTACATCTGTCCTTAGGTTAGGCCACCAACAGAGCTGCCTGAGGTGCCTCGTGGTTGCGTCGGTCCCTTGGTGCCCGTGTCCATCATGGAACAAAGCAATCATTTCATTCCTGTCCTGCTGCGGGACCACATAAAGCTGATCCTTTATGATCACACCCTCATGTGTGGTCAGTGCGTGTCTGAACTTGTCATACTGTGGCACAAAGTTGCCTTTGAAAATCTCCCTGAGATCCTCATCTTGCTTCTGTGCCTCTACTAAATTTTTAATATCGGTCTGTGAGACTTGAACTGCGCTCACAGGGGCGCTAGCTGGTGCGCTAGCTGGGGGTGTCCATAAGTGTCCTCGCCTGGAACCTGCCTTAGCCAGTGCGTCGGCTTTTACATTCCCAGGGGGGGATGACCTATGGTGGCTTCTTACTTTGATAATGCCGAAGGTCCTGTCCTTCGCTTTCTCTAAAATGTGTTGGAGTAAAGGGGCTGATGGAAGGGGTTTCCCATCTGCGGAGACAAAACCTCGTGTCCTCCACAGGGGCAGAAAATCTGTTAAACTATTACAGACATATAGACTGTCCGAATATATGTCCGCTGGGCTGGGGAAAGAATCGGGGTGGTCCACTATATAAGCTATGGCCGCGAGCTCTGCTGCCTGCGCGCCTAAGTGTCCCGGTAATTTTAAAGCTATCTCTTCGAGAGCGCGCCCCTGCGCGTCCTCGACATAGATGCCGCATCCTGTGATACGCTCACCTTCTAAAACTGTGGATGAACCGTCTACGTATATCCTCAGTGGTCCACACGTGTCTGTGGGTTGGGGGCTTTGTTTTGGGTTCCCTATCTTCCTGGGGGGTGTCTTTGCTATAAAGGGTCCTGTGTTATGTAAGGGGGCTACAATTTCACATTCATGAGGCTGTCCTGGGTATTGGAGGTTGTCGGCTAAAAATGTGTGTGTGCGGGTCCGTTTTACTGTAATGTCCCGTCCTTGTAAAAGTAGTGTCCACCCAGCTGCCCTAATCTGGCGAACTGAACCGTCCTTCAGTCGACCGTCTAGGAGTAACTGTGTGGGGGTGTGCTCGGTCAAAATGGTGGTGGGGTTGAGTCCGGTAATGTACGAAAAATATTGCACTGCCCAGAAGACAGCAAGGAGGTGCCTCTCGCAGGCTGAAAATCCTTGTTCAACTGGGTCTAACAGTCGGGAGGCATAAGCCACTGGTCTTAGCTGCTCGTGCCGTTCCTGAAGTAAGACGGCCGAGAGGGTCAGATCTGTGCTCGCTACCTCTATTGCATATGGGGAAAGTTGGTCTGGGACTTGTAGCGCGGGTGCTGCGCTAAGGGCTTTCTTTAACTCTTCCACAGCCTCTGTATGCTGCGGAAGCCATTCACAGGGGGCTCCTTTCTTAAGGAGGTCTGAGAGTGGGGCGGCTTTTGTCGCGAATCCGTCGATGTGGTTCCGACAATAACCAACCAGTCCTAAGAACGACCGGAGGGCTGAAACATTCTGGGGAAGGGGCAATTTGACAATCGAATCAATTCTTTTGAATTCGATCTCGCGTTTGCCGTGTGTGATGACTGTTCCCAAATACATCACTTTACTTTCCAAAATCTGGGCCTTTCTTGGGTTAACTTTACATCCAATCTCGGTTAAAAGTTCCAGGAGTTCGGCCAGAAGCGTAATGTGCTCTGCCTTTGTGTCTGTCTGCAGTAGTAGGTCGTCTACATACTGTACCAGACATTCGGGGCGGGAAAATTTTTCTAAGCCATTCGCCAACTGTCGGTGGAAAATGGAGGGGGAATTGTGGAATCCTTGTGGAAGGCATGTCCACGTATACTGTTGTGTTTTAAAAGTGAAGGCAAATTTGTACTGGCACGCCTTTGCCAATGGGATTGACCAGAAGCCATTGCTAATGTCCAAAACCGTGAAATATTTGGAGTTGAGTCCCTGCTTGAGCATGGTCTCGGGACTTGTTGCTACCGTGGGGGCTACTGCTGGGGTTACTTTATTGAGTTCCCGATAATCAATGGTCAGACGCCATGATCCGTCGGGCTTTCTCACTGGCCAAATAGGGGCATTATTGGTCGAGGCTACTGTTCTAAGCACACCTTGCTCCAATAAGCTACCTATCACTTTCTCTATTTCTCCCTCTGCTTCTAGGGGAAATCTATATTGTTTTTGTGGTCTGGGGTCAGGTCCGGTAACGTGAATTTGTCCAGTCATTCTGCCACAGTCGTGCCGGTGACTGGCAAATGCTGTCCTATGTTTGTTGAGTACTGCTTTAACTTGTCTGTCCGTGTTTAGTGTAGTCGGGTCAAATGAATATTCTCCTACTGCACTAATCCTGTTAGCGTACTCTCCTACTGTGAGAGTAGCGGGTGCTCTGTCCGATCTTGCCATTCGCCAGACACATTGGTTCACTGGGTCGAACGACAGGCTATGGGCATTCATAAAATCTATCCCTAGGATGTGTTCTGCTGTCCGGGGAAGATTTATTAGAACAACGGGATGTTTGGTGGAAATGTTCCCTAGCTGGATTGCTACGGGTGCTGTGATGTGTCCCTGCTGCGAGTGTCCGGTGAACCCGCTAAGTGTGATGGTGGAGGTGGTCGGCCACGTGTCTGCTTGTGCCGTGGTGGTGGAGTTAATTGTGGTGCGGGAGCCTCCTGTGTCCCAAAGTAACTCTATGGGCCTCCCTCTTAACTTTGCCGTGACTACCGGTCTTCCTGATGGATCCCATAGTGTGTCACAGACCCAAGTGGGGGAGCCCGAACACCGTCAGTCCGTTCCGTCCACATTGGTCTGTCCTGACTGGATCCCTATACTATGGATCGGTTTTGTTTTATTCCGATTCAGAGTGCCTGTCTGCTGGCCTCTCTGTGATCTCTGGGGTCCATTACATTCCTTAGCCCAATGTCCTAACTGGCCACAGTTGTAGCATTCCTGCGACTTCTGTGGAGGGCTGCTCTTTCCTTCATTCACCCATGCGGGTTTTTGGTTCTCTCTCACTGCCTGTATGTCTGCTGCAGCCTGAGCTACTTCTGGGGATTGAACTTTACCTCTGCCCTGAACTGATTGCTCCCAAGCGCGGGACAATCTTTTCAGGACCCACTTCTCATTATGGGCCTCCTCTGAGGGGTCATAGCTGTTGCAAGCGCTCTGTCCTGCTTCTGTTGCATGTGAAATTATGGTGCGCGTCCATTTAACCATATTTTCACGGTTCAAATGGGCTCCATTTAAATCGCCAAATACTACATTAAAATGGATCCACAGCCTTCCGGCGAATGCTGTGGGGTGCTCGGATTTCTTCTGCCGGCACTTATTAAGTCCTTCTACGGGGTCACCTCGATTATACCCTATGGCATCTAAAATGGAGGTGTGCATTTCCTCTAGGGTGCCTCCGCCAACGTTCTGTGGGTCGGGGAGGGCTGCTACAACCGATGGGTCTAAACTCAGAACTGTGAGTTTAACCTGCTCTCTCTCGTCCAGGCCGTACATGGTTGCCTGTTGCTTTACTTTTGCGAAAAACTGGTGGGGGTCTGCGGTGGGGAGAAACGGAGTGATCTTCTCACACGCGTCCCTGAGTTGGGTTACAGTTAAGGGGGTGGTGTAAGTTATATCGGGTGCGCCTTCTGTGGTCGCTTTTCTCTGGGTGGTGACTGGATTCATTGGAATGGTAAGGAGCTGATCTGTGGGGGGTTGGGGTCCCTGAACATAACGCTGCGCTGTCTCACTTAACTCTTTCCAGTCTGGGGCATTTTCCTCATCTAACTGCGTTCCAAAGGTGCTTTGAAACCCATTTTGCACCGAAAGCAGCGATTGCAGCTCTGCAATCTGCTTCCTGCATTTCGCGTGGTCTACAGTACTTTGCCTTTGTTCTGTGGTGGCAGCATGGAGTGCTCTCAAAGCTGCTTTAAGGTCAGAGCATTGCCTCTGCAAAGCCTCTACCTGCTTCTCTGATTCTTCTCTTATCAGGACGGCACGTTGCACGTCCTGATAGGCCTTTTCGTACTGGGTCTGGGAACTGCTGAGATGGGCTAGACAAGACTGATGTGCCCTCTTGGCATCATCCACCTCTCTACCTTTCTCTGCCAACTTCCCTCTAAGATCCATGTTTTCCTTTTCGATGTCCCTGACATCCACTTTACTCATTCTATTCCGTTCTTCTAATTCTGCCCGGAGCATCTGAACGACCTCCTCTGTGCCTCGCAATTGTGCCAAACAGGACACAATCGCCATCGGCTTACGTGCTTTACTCATGTTTTTCTTGTGAATTTGAGAGAGGTTCTCCCACCAATTATGTCCTATACTTCCGGGACCTGTCTCCTCATTCAAACAAAACTCTTTCCAAAGGGGCCATCCCTTTCCTTGCAGATATTTGCGGAGTTCCAGCTCCCACATGGGACACTGACCTACTCGGCTACTGCTGCTGGTCGCTGCGACCACAAACCGTTCTGGGTTCATGAGGCGTTCCATTGCCTGCATGGCCATTTTCTCTGACTCACTTTAAATTTAGGAACAGGGGGTGTTGAGGTTATGTCTCACGAAACGGGTACGGCTTACGCTATGTTCCGTTCACAAAACTACCGAAAGTTTGTCGCAACAAAAATGCTTTCAGGTTTTCCTTACAACCCTGTTAGTACGCATGCACTAAACACACTTCCGAATTACGCTTATTCCTTTGAACACCTTGAATATTTGTGATTTCTTTCCTTTTTCTTTACCAGATTTCCAATTCAAATTTCAGGGTCCTCGACGGAGTGGGGGTACCACTTATAACCGTGTCCCGTCAGGATGTCGCCACTAAATGTTGCACGTTTTGCTATGGGTGCAAAACGCGTTTATTGGGGTGTATTAACTTGCCTCTGTTAAAGGCCGTGTGCTTAACACCACTAGGCTCTGTCTATGTATTTTTCAGCTCAGGAGTCGCCAGTTGCCGTATAGACAACTCACAGATATCTCAAGGTCAGGTTCAAAGTAATAAAACGATACACCGATTAGTAAGTTCCAAACGATCAATATTTATTATACAATTATAATAAATACGCATGCACACACTAAGGGACTAAGCTATGACTAAACTAAGCAAACAGAATACTTAACTACACAGGAACAGGCAAGGTCAGGGAGCGAGGCCTTCGTCCCGGTCTTGGTCTGCAACCTTCAGAAAGCGTGCTGGTCACTGGGGGTCTAGCGGGCTTGGTTCGCGTAGCGAGCGTCGTATTGGCACTTACGGTTCGGCGGCTGGTGCTCAACGGCTGGAGTCAGGATACACGTTGGAGTTCTTGGTCAAAGCCGGAGCACGAAACAACAGACAGGACCATGTGTGGGGGTCTATTTTTATAGGGGTCCCCAATGTCCTTGCCTTTTCCTGGGCGGGCTTTACCTTTAGGTATCGATTGGATCGCTTCCAATCGATATCTTTTGAATTCCTCCAATGTGAGGGTCTTTCTCGATGGTGGGGGCGGTTTCTATAGTGGATACTTCTGGTGCCGCTCTGTCTGGACATCCACTTAAAGTATCTTATTCAAACCCAAATGTTGCCATTGTGTGTGCCTAGATCTGGACTGCCTCATTAGTATGTAAAACGTTCTGCCATTATCACCTTTGGTTGGAGATCTTCCACCTGGCCAGAAACTGGTTTTGCTGCTTGCAAAATGCTAATGAGTGTTTGCAGGCTGTTTGCCTTGGCTAAACTGTTTTTCCCTGTAGTCTTAGCGATTCTCCATTTTGTTTGGTTCAGTGTCCATTTTAGGTGGCTACAGTGGCTACAGTAGTAGGAAAAGAAACCCAAGCACCGTTTGAGGGCCTTGGGACAATGAGGGAGGGGGAGTTCTAATGAGGGGGAGACCATACGGTCCGGGTCTGGGCCCAGGACTCCGTTTTCCACAACATAGCCGAGGATGGCTAGTCTGGTTGTGCGGAAAATGCATTTCTCCTTGTCATAAGTGAGGTTTAATTTCTGAGCCGTCTGGAGAAAACGGTAGAGGTTGGCGTTGTGGTCCTGCTGGTCATAGCCGCAGATGGTGACATTGTCCAAGTACGGAAACGTGGCCCGCAGCCCGTACTGGTCCACCATTCGGTCCATTGCTCGTTGGAACACCGAAACCCCGTTAGTGACGCCGAAGGGGACCCGGAGGAAATGGAAGAGGCGGCCATCGGCCTCGAATGCCGTGTAGTGGCGGTCCTCCGGGCGGATTGGGAGCTGGTGGTATGCAGACTTCAGATCCACCGTGGAAAAGAGCCGATACTGGGCAATCTGGTTTACCATGTGTGCAATCCTGGGGAGGGGATACGTGTCAAGTAGCGTAAATCTATTTATGGTCTGACTATAGTCGACAACCATACGGAATTTTTCCTCGGTCTTCACGACCACCACCTGAGCTCTCCAGGGACTGTTGCTGGCCTCTATGATCCCCTCACTGAGAAGCCTTCAGACCTCCGATCTGATGAACACCCTATCCTGCAGGCTGTACCACCTGCTGCGAGTGGCTACGGGTCTACAGTCCTGTGTGAGATTGGCAAAGAGGGGAGGGGGGGAGATTCGCAGCGTGGCGAGGCTGCAGATAGTGAGTGGGGGCAGGGGCTCACCGGAGCTGAGGGTGAGGCTCTTAAGGTTACATTGAAAATCTAGGCCTAGTAAGAGTGGCGCGCAGAGTTCGGGCAAGACATAGAGTTGAAATTTTGCATAGCTAGCGCCTCGGATTGTGAGTGTCACGGCGGTGCGCCCCTGGATCTGGACAGAGTGGGAGCCTGAAGCGAGAGAGATAGTTTGCCGCAGGGGGAAAACGGGGAGCGAACAGCGTCTTACCAGATCTGGGTGTATGAAGCTCTCAGTACTCCCGGAGTCGAAAAGGCATGGAGTGCTGTACCCGTTGATTTGGACCTCTGCCATCGAATTTCACAGATGCTTCGGGCGCGATTGATCCAGAGTGACTGCGCTGAGTTGCGGGTAGTCGGCGGCTCGATCAGCTGTGCTGGAGTGGCCCCGTGATGACTGCCCTCGTAGTCGACGAGGTGAGTTTCAGAGTTTGAAGGGGATGGATCCCAAGATGGCCGCCCCCATGAGTCGCACATGGCCGGTCGCATGGAGGAGGATTGCCAAGATGGCTGCCCCCATGAGTCGCACATGGCCGGCCGCATGGAGGAGGATTGCCAAGATGGCTGCCCCCATGAGTCGCACATGGCCGGCCGCATGGAGGAGAATTGCCAAGATGGCCACCCCCATGAGTCGCACATGTCGGGTGGGGGCTGAGTCGGCATACAGGCTGCAGCATTTCGGGGCCTGCGGGCCTGTGAATTCAGGGAACGAGTGCTTTGAGCTGTGGGAGGGTCAGAGGCTGGGGCATTCTTCACCAGACACACTCTGGCATAGTGTCCTTTTCGCCCGCAGCTGCTGCAGGTCGCGTTGGGGGCCGGGCAGTGCTGCCGCGAGTGCTGATTCTGGCCGCAAAAGTGGCAGGCTGGGGCAGCATTGTGGCTGGGCGGCCGCACGGCGCAGGCCTGGGGGAGTCGCTGGTCGGGGGCCCATGACGGGATCGCAGGGTCCGCGGGGAACGAGGTGAGGCTGCGGAAGGAGACCTCCATAGTGGTAGCAAGTTCAACAGTCGCTTCAAGATTTAGGGCCCCCCTTTCCAGCAGTCGCTGGCGCACGTAATTTGACCTAAGGCCCGCAACAAAGGCATCGCGTACAGCAAGTTCTCTATGTTCTGCCGCGGTAACCGCCTGGTACTTACAGTCACGAGATAAAGTTTTAAGCTCTCTCAGGAATTCTGCGAGCGATTCCGTAGGCCGCTGGCGGCGAGTAGTGAACACGTGTCGTGCATAGACTTCATTAACAGGCCTCACATACATTTTTTCGAGTAGCGCTAGGACTTCAGTATACGAACCGGCTCAGTTTAGTTGAATAGAGATTCTGTGGCTCACCCTCGCGTGCAGTAGGCTCAGTTTCTGCTCCTCCGTTGTTTCGGCTGTGCTTGCTTCCACCAGGTAGGCTTTAAAACACCGCAGCCAATGAGAAAAAATGTCTTTTGCCTCTGCATCCTGCGGGTCGAGTTCCAGTCGCTCAGGCTTGAGGGCTGATTCCATGATTGATCCTGACTGTTTCTTAAGTAGATTAAATTGATGGAACCATCAATTCACTAGACACGTGCTTTAAGATATGAACAGTGGTTTTAATCTACTTACAACAGAGCCAGCCTGTTCCGCGTTGAACTCTCGATGAACTGAACGACTGGCTCTGAGCATTGGTATTTAGACAGCAGTCCAGGGGGAGGAGTCGTGGGCGGAGCCAAGGGGGGAGCCCTGTACAAACTCCTAAGCATTCCCAGCGCTACTCCCCCTAGTGGTCGGGCAACGCAACTGCGCTTACAAATGCATGGTCTCATGTATATACAATACAGTGTGAATTACGGAGTTACATTCACCATACATACCATGTGGTCTCTAGATTAAGGTCATGTGACCTGTGACTCTGATATAAGGGGAGACACATCTGGCTATCTTCAGAAGAAGATTGAGAGGGTAATAAGATAGACATGTGAATAGTCAGTGCCAGGTGCAAGTTCCAGAGGAGTAGTTAGCAGTCTCCATGATAATGTGCTCTGTATCAGATTGCTATCTTACCACACGAGACTCAATAAAAAATTCCGGTTTGGGTAAGTTGAAGTGTTTGGTGAGTTCCTTCATGAAGTACAAAGGGTCAACCATAACACCTGGGACACATTCTGGTGCTCACCACACAGCTGCTCCGGTACAGCAGGTGGAGGTAGGAACACCTGAGGAGCGGACAGTCAGAGGACGGGCCTACCCTAGGAACTAGCTGCCGTCCAGACGGATTTTGGACTTCTGAAACGGGCAGTCCCATCAATCGTGGAGATGGAGTCACAGAGCCAGGGACCGTATGAGGGGTTGTCAGCGAGCATCCAGTACCTGCAGGCACAGGTGGAGGAGGCCAACCGCGTGCAGCAGCAGGAGGCGGTGCCGACAATGCGCGCCACCCAGGTCAACACCGCATGGGTGGCGTCCGTGGTTGAGGCATTGGGGACAACGGTCTTGGCTATGGATCAGCAGGTCCAAGGCCTGGGACATTCTTTGTAGGCGCTGGCCATGGCCCAGGACAGGGTTGCCACCACACAGGTAGCCATGTGCCAGAGCCACCTGGAAATTGCAGCTGCGCTCCTCTGAGCTTGGCCCAGTCACAGCAGGCCATGGCTGGGAACGGCAGCAGCATTGCCCAGGTGCTGGCCGAGGTGGCGTAGATGCAGAGGGAGGTGGCCCAGTCCTAGAGGGAGATGGCGCAGTCACTGGCTGATGTTACACAAAGCCAGAAGGTGGTGGCACAGTCACAGCGTGATGTGGCACAGTCCCAGATGGAGATGGTTCAATCCCTGTGTTCCATGGCCTCGAGCGGACGTTGTGGGTGGCCCGGGCTCCCCACCCCCGACTGTCCCCACTACCGTCTCCCCAGGGATTCGATGGGACCGTGTGAAGGAATGGCCAGCTCACATGCAGGAATCACCCAGGTGGACAGTGGATGTGCTACCATGGGCAGGAGTCAGACATTTTGTCAGATGATATGGAGCACCAGAGCGTGGCAGAGTGGGTTGTCATCATCCTCCATCCCATGGACCAGACCCAGTGTTATTGCCAACCCAGGGCCCGCACCCTGTAGTGCGGCAGGTATGTATTACAGAGGGGGTTGCAGGTGGGGGATAGGGGTGGGGGGGAGGGGGGGTGCCCGTGCCCCTGGCCAGTAGCACCCCCCCCCCTCCAAATTGGTGAACCTGGAGGCGATCAGAGCGTCCTGTGTCCATTGGCCCTAGCGCACATGCCATGCGGCTCCCTTGCCTGCCTGGACCCCATCTCCTGCCCATCCTCCCCCTCCCCCGCACCCTCCTCATCAGACAAGGCCTGGCATTCCTCCACCTCCTCCAGCAAATCACCCCTCTGCTGCGTGATGTTGTGGAGGACGCAGGCTGCCACGATGCGGGCGACCCTCTCAGCGCCAGACTGGAGGGCTCCTGAACCACACCTTCAGGAGGCTGACTCACCGCTCAATCATTACCTGCTCACTGTATGGGTGTTGCTGTAGCGGGCCTCCAGGTCGGTCCGTGTCCTCCGGATAGGCATCATCAGCTACGACCAAAGTGGATATCCCCTGTCACCGAGGAGCCAACCCCCCAGCTGTAGGGGGGTTGAACACGTCAGGAATCGTCGCGTGCACCAGAATAAAAGAGTTGTGCACACTGCCGGGTAGCGGGCGCAGATGTGCAGCTGTTGGTCACATATCAGCTGCACGTTCATCGAGTGGAACCCACTTCGGTTTGTGTAGAGCGGCCTGTCACCTGCAGTTGCTCGCAGGGGGCATGCGCCCTGTCGATCACACCCTGGACCTGGGCATCCCATCAATTGTGGCGAACCCTGCCACTCAGGCTTGGTCCACATTAAAGTGGATGTATTGATCCACTTGGGCATATAGGGCCTCCCTGGCGGCGTGGATGCACTGAGGCCTGTGAGATTCTGGACAGGTCCCCATTCGGCGCCTGGAGTGACCCCTTTGCGTAAAAGTTCAGGGTGACCATCACATTGATGGCCTGGGATGGGTGTCCTCCCCATACCCCAGCAATGCCAGGTGTGTCATCATCTGCCAGATATATCACACTGTCTCTCTCTTGTCATGTGAGGGTCCCTTTAAGAAAAGTGTGTTTATCAAATAGCTGCAGTGATGTCATTGTGAGGGTGGAGCGGAGCTGTGTTTCTAGCTTTTTACTTTCGGTTTCAGCTGGAAGCTGCTTTTTGGCTCTGAATTTTGGTTTCATTTTCAGTTGGGGAGCTGCATTCAAACCAAGGAGCTGCTCTCTCTCTCTATCTCTCTGCCTACTGAAGAATGTCTCCAGATTACTTGATGATTTCAAAGTAATACCTGTTTCTGTAAGCAATGCAAACCTACTGTCTTTGTTAAAAAGGGCTTTTGACTTATGGATGTTGTTAGGAAAGTTACCTAAGGGTTACCTATAGAGTATTGTACCTGTGGGGGTTATCAGTATTGGTAGTTGATAAGATGTTTACTGCGTGTTTATAAAATGTTATCTGGATTCATAGAATGAACATTGTTTTTGTTTAAACATACTTCAGATCTCTGTTGCATCACACCTGTAAAATGAGCCCTTGTGCGCCCCATAACCAAAATCTATTAAAGGTTGTGGGTCAGGTGAACTCCATGATATACTTTGGTGTTCTCTAAACCCTGGCCCATAATACTCTGCTCAGCCGGAGTCTTCGACGGCATGCCCGGTCCAGCAGGTCCTCAAATAACAGGCAGTGCCTGTTCACTCGGGGCCTCCTACGGCGCCTCCTTGGCACCTCCTTGACCTGTTGGGTGGTTCGCTCTCCATCCTGGGTGGTTGCTTCCTGTTCCTCTGGGGCAGGATCCGCTGTTGCCCGCTCCACTACCGGAGCTTCCTCCTCCTCAAGAGCGGCAGCTTGTACAGCTGCAGTACATCCCCCAGGGCTGCAGCAACGAGCAGGAAGGCCATCATTGCTGGTTGCATTCCAATATATATCGTCTTCAGGGGGTGAAAGGCTGACAAGTTAGCATGGTGCGTACCCCCGTGCTTACTACATGAAATGAAAATCGCTTATTGTCACAAGTAAGCTTCAATGAAGTTACTGTGAAAAGCCCCTAGTCGCCACATTCCAGCGCCTGTTCGGGGAGGCCGGTACGGGAATCCACTGGGCTACACCTCTTCCAGCGGAAGAGGTGCAATAGAGTGCATAGCCTGATCAGATGTTGATGGATAAGCTGGTGCCAGATCTTTTTAAAGATTTTATTTGTGAGGGTAAGGTTTACTTATGTGGGAGTAGCTATGGAAATTAAGATCTTAAGGGATAAAAGCAAATTACTGCGGATTCTGGAATCTGTAACCAAGGAGAAAATGCTGGAAAATCTCAGCAGGTCTGGCAGTATCTGTAGGGAGAGACGTTTTGAGTCCAGATGACCCTTTGTCAAAGATCTTAAGGGATACAGGAGCAAGTCAATCTTTAATGGTGAGAGATAAGGAGCTATGCAGTTCATAAGGAGTATTGCTAGGAGAGGTGGCATTATGTGGAATTAGTAGTGAAAGGAGTAGTGTGCCAGTGTGTTAGGTAAGGTTAGAGAGCCCAGGGTAAAGTCATGATGTGGTGATAGGAGTAATAGAGAAATTATTTTTTTCAGGGTACAATTTATACTGGGTAATGATATTGCTGGATCACAGGTGGGGGTGATGCCTACTCTGATTGAAAAGCCGGTGGAAAATCAAACAACTGAGGTATTGCAAGAAGTTTTTAAATTTAGAGTACCCAATTATTTATTTCCAATTAAGGGGCAATTTAGCGTTGCCAATCCACCTAACCTGCACTTCCTTGGGTTGCGGGGGTGAAACCCACGCAGACACGGGGAGAATGTGCAAACTGTACACAGTGACCCGGGGCCGGGATCGAACCCGGGTCCTCAGCGCGTGAGGCAGCAGTGCTAACCACTGCACCACTGTGTCGCCCAGCAAGTAGTTATTTCCGGGAGTGTTTCCTGATTGTGACAAGGTCACAAAGCCGCAGGTTGAGGCAGGAGGAGATCTCGAGGAGTACTGACAGGGAGGCTGAGGTTCAGTTGTCAGAAACAATGTTTAGCCAGACGGCTGATAAAGATGAAGCAAATATCTTTAGTTCAAGAAAGTTGGTAGAGTCACCGCAGAAAGGTAGTTATATCAGAAAGCATACACAGAAATAGAAGCTAAGCGTACACCAGAATGTTATTACATTAGAAATAGTGCATTAATGAGGAAGTGGGGAGCTTCACAAATTCAGATGATGAGAAATGGGCAGAAGTTCATCAAGTGGTATTACAGATGGGCTATGGAAAGGAAGTTTCCCCCGGAGGGCATGAGGTTCCAATAGGGGGTCATTTACAAGTAAAGAAAACTCAAGCAAAAAGTTCAAAAATGTTTGGCTTGGATTGCATAAGGCTGTAGTTGACTTTTTTGCCGCACATGTCACACACGTCAAGTATAAGGGAAACCTCAAGTGGTAATCAAACCAGCACCCTTAAGACCCAATCCAGCATTGGAGGAACTTTTTACTGTAATAACAATCTTTATTGTCACAAGTAGGCTTACATTAACACGCAATGAAGTTACTGTGAAAAGCCCCAAGTCAGGGGGAAGCAATGCCAATTATTTTGTATCACTTTAAAGTTATGCCATTTGGAATGAAGAATGCGCCAAGAAGATTCCAAAGATTAACCAACAAGGTAATTTCTGGACTAACAATTGTGCAGTGTACGTAGACGATTTGGTGGAGTTCAGTGAAACGTAGAAGGAGAATTTGGAACATTTAAAGGAAATGTTTGATCAACTACAGGAGGCTGGATTGGTGGTAAACTTGGCTAAAAGTTAATTTGTGAAAGCTCAGGTCACATTCTTAGGCCATACAGTTGGACATGACTCAGATGACTCCACACAATGTGAAAACGAAAGTTCTTGAGGATTTCCCAAGACCATCAAAGAGAAGTGAAGTTCTGAGAGCACATTCTTACATTCCGATCCTTAAACCTCTCCAAAAATGTTTATGGATTGTGGCCTGCATTTGTTTCCAGTGAATTGTTAGCAACATAAATATCAAAATGTGAAGTTCTGAGATTCATGGGCATGAGTGGTTTCTACTGGAAATTTGTGCCAAATTTCAGCAGTGTGGTTGTTCCACTGACTGAACTGAAAAATCACAGGAAATTTCAGTGGACGTCAAGATGTCAGGAGGCTTTTGACAATCTGAAAACTGTGTTAACCACCGCACCAGTGTTGGCGACACCTCATCATGCCAAGCAATTTAAGGTGGTAACTGATGCAAGTGATGTGGGCATTGGTGCTGTACTGTTACAGGATGACGACGAAAGAATAGAAAGGCCTGTTGGTTATTATTCTCGAAAACTAAATATTCACCAAAAGAAATATTCAACCATCGAGAAGGAGACATTGAACTTGGTACATTTTGATATTTATATTTGCAACATTTTGATATTTATGTTGCTAACAATTCACTGGAAACAATTGTATATACAGACCACAATCCATTAAAGATTTTGGAGTGGTTTAAGGAATGGAATGCAAGACTGTTTAGATGGAGTTTATTAATACAACCATTTAACTTCAAATGTATACATGCAGCAGGATGAGAAAGCTGATTGCAGAGGTTTTATCACGGCTTTGGAATGTGAGAGGACTGAAACGTTCATAGTTGGAAAAGAAAGACTGAATGGACTATACACACGTTTCAATTTGCATGCCTAACTATAGTAAGCTATGTATCTTAAAAGAGTATTATTGGTGTTTACCAGTGAGTAATGTTTAGAGTTAAAAGGCTTTGGAAAATGAAGCCATCTTTTAATATTGCTGGTTCATTTTTTTTAAAGGGGTAAGGTATAATGAATGTAGGAATTTCATATATATATTGTACTGTATGCATCTGGTGCAGTAATGGTTAAAAGCCTGGGCTAGTGTGTGTATGTGACTGCTGAAGTAATGTTTTTAAAATCCTTCTTTAAAAGACAGACAGACACTGTGACTACCGAAGGGGTAATTAAGGCGTCGTAAAAATAAAATCACCCTTAATTGAAACTATGCTTATGTATAAAAAGACAAGTCAAATGGATTTTTGTTATGATTTCTGGGAAGTAGATAATTAGAGACATTGGGCTGTATTCTCCGTTGGCTGATGCTGAAATCACGAAATACGATTGGGCGGAGAATAGGTTCCGATGCCAAAATCACGGTGGCCGCCGATTTGACTCCAAATCGCAATTCTCCGTCGCCTCAACAGTGGTGCCAATGTGTTCTGGAATGCACGTACAGTAAATAACTGCATTTTATTCACGGGCCTGGCTCGGTATCCTCTGGGGCCTGCGCAATTCTCTGCCTCCGATGGGCCGAGTTCCCGACGGCATGGTTCACTTGTGCTCTTAAAAATCGTGAAACCGTCATCATGGCTGATGAGGGAGGGAGACGAGGTAGGACACAGAGAGGCACGACCGTGGGCTTCCGGGCCAGACACTGGCCATGCTGGCTGGGTTACGGGAGGGGAGGTGACGGGGAGGGAAGGACCGAGTGGCCGGTGTGATCCCCCATTGCCACAGCCTGGAAGGCAGCCATCTTGCTGTGAACCCCACTGACCACTCACCTTGGCCCCTGGTTCTGCAGACTGACACCGGCCATTATGGCTGCCCCCACCCTCCCTACACCCGCACTCCACCCTCCATCATAACCCACCCCCCCCAACCCGGCTGCCACCCGCCGGCAGGGCATCATGCAGCCCACCCAGGGAAATGCCTACTGTATCTCCTACAGGGGTGTCAGACAGGGGCTGTGGAATGTACCACTGGCACGGGCAGTGCCAGCTGACGGTACCTCTGGCATCAGGGTTGGGCGCCAGAGGCCCCCACGGTGCCGGGCACAGACATGGCCAGGGAGGCATGAGGGGTCAGTGCCTGCAGTGCCAACTGGAGGCACCGTGTACACCATTGGATCTGGTTGGGCAAAGGGGCTCTGCACCATGCTAACGGCGGTCTTTCACCCACTGCAGACAAGGATATTGGAATTCAACCAGCAATGGTGGCCTCCCTACTAGTCACTGCTGCCCTGGAAGATGCCCCGTGGTTGTACGAGCTGGCGCTCTCGAGGAGGAGGAAGCTGCAGCAGCGGAGTGTGCCCCAGAGGGACAGGAAGCAGCCGCCAAGGATGGAGGGCCGGCTTTCCAACAGGCCGAGGAGGAGGTGCAATGGGGGCGCCGCATGAGGCCTCCGGCAGCATCTGTCATTCGAGGGCCTGTCGGACCGGGCATGCCGCCGAAGACTCCGACTGAGCAGTGAGACAGTGCGACATATCTCCCAGATCATGCACACCTGGCATTGCCGGGGAATGGGGGAGGACACCTCCTTCCAGTGGCTGTCAAGGTGACCTTTAAGTGACAGGGTCCTTCCAGGCGCTGAGTGAGGACCCGCCGGGGATCACACTGACGTCGGTGCAAAGGTGCATCTGCATCATCACGGAGGCCCTACATGCCCAGGGGCTCAATACATCCACTTCAATGTGGACCAAACCCACCAGGATGTCCAAGCAGCGGGGTTCATCTCCATCGTCCAGGGGGTGGAGATGCTGGCATTGGACTGGGGTGGGCACAGTAAGATGTCTTACAACACCAGGTTAAAGTCCAACAGGTTTGGGGGTCCAGGGGGTGATCGACGGGATGCATGTCCCCGTATGAGTATCTGTAGATGACAGTCCACGCTACAGAAATCGGAAGGAGTTCCAGTCGATGAGCGTGCAGCTGATATGTGACCATCAGATGCACATCGTGCATGCCTGTGCCTGATACCCAGGCAGTGTGCCCTGTTCTGCCCACTGCCCACCAAATGCATCAGAAAGGGAAGAGGTAGGGGGGAGTCCGAGGTGCTGCGGTGCTCCGGCACCTCCCCTGCGGGAGTCACTGGCACGGGCCCCATCACCTCCTCCACCCTCCCGGTGCCCGATGGCCCCCTTGCTATTCCATGGGGTGTAGGTATGAGCAGAGCTATCCGCTGAGACTCCCCTGACACTGCCAATCCTGTCAACCCGCTCTAGTCACGGTCATGGAGCACAGGGAGTGGACTATCTCCATCTGGGACTGCGCCCCACCACTCATTGACTGTGTCAGCACCTTCTGGGTTTGTGTCACATAATAATAATAATAGCTTATTGTCACAAGTAGGCTTCAATGGTTACTGTGAAAAGTCCCTCGTCGTCACATTCTGACGCCTATTCGGGGAGGCTGATACAGGAATTGAACCCGCGCTGCTGGCATTGTCAGCAATCTAATTAGCCCAGTGTGCTAAACCAGCCCCTGCAGCCAGTGACTGCGTCAACTCCCGCTGGGACTGTGCCACCTCCCTCTTTGTCTGCGCCATGTCGGCCAGCACCTGGGAAATGCCGCTGACGTTCCCAGCCATGGTCCGCTGTGACTGGGCCACGATCAGAAGCCCTACTGCAATTTCCAGGTGGCTCTGGCATGTGGCTGCCTGTGAGAGGGCAGACCTGTCCTGGGCCTCGGCCAGCACATGCACAGGATGCCCCAGGCCTTGGACATGCTGATCCATGGCCAAAAGCATTGCCTCCAATGCCTCCACCGTGAATACCACCCGTGTGGTGTTGGCCTGGGTGGCACGCATGGCTGGCACCACCTCCTGCTGCTGCATTCAGTTGGACTCCTCCACCTGCACCGGCAGGTGCTGGATGCTCGCTGACACCCCTCATGTAGTCCTTGTCTCTGCTACTGCACCTCCATGATCAATGGGACTGTCCGTTTCAATGCCCAAAATCTGTCTGGACGGTAGCTAGTCCCTGGGGTTGGCCGACTCTTTGATCATCCGCCCTCCCGGGTGTGCCGCCATTCACTTGCTGTACTGGATGAGCTGTGTGGTGCGCACCAGATAGTGTCCCAGGAGCCTCTTCACTAAAGTGTCCAACCGAGGTGAGTATCTCTGGGACAGTGGAGAGGGTTAGGTCAGCTGAGACAGGAAATCTGTGTCATCCTCAGACTCGAGCTCCGGGGTCTCTTTTGGGTTGAGGGCTGCGTCCGTGCTGCTCTTGTTGTCAGTGCTCGGCTCACGGGCTGGGGTGGGGCGGGGCGTTTATGGTGAGGGTGATGTCGGGGTGAGGCTTGGGTGAGCGTGGTGTGGGGTGAGGGGGGGGTGGGTGTGAGGGTGGGGTGAGGGTGGTGTGGCTGTGAGGGTGGGGTGAGGGTGGAGTGGGGGTGAGGGTGGGTTGGGGGTCAGGGTGGTGTAGGGGTGAGGGTAGGGTGAGGGTGGTGTGAGGGTGGTGTAAGGGTGACGGTGGTGTGGGGGTGAGGGTGGGGTGGGGGTAAGGGTTGAGGGTTGGTGTGGGTGTGAGGGTGGTGTAGAGGTGAGTGCATGGGTGAGGGAGGTGTGGTGAGGGTGGGGGTGAGGGTGGAGTGAGGGTGAGGGTGGGGTGAGGGTGGGAAGAAGGTGAGGATGGGGAGAGGGTAAGGGTGGGGTGAGGGTGGG
The DNA here is from genome assembly GCF_902713615.1 of Scyliorhinus canicula. Classification (NCBI taxonomy): domain Eukaryota; kingdom Metazoa; phylum Chordata; class Chondrichthyes; order Carcharhiniformes; family Scyliorhinidae; genus Scyliorhinus; species Scyliorhinus canicula. The sequence continues at coordinate 53,790,868 of NC_052155.1, read as the reverse complement.
GTGAGGATGGGGAGAGGGTAAGGGTGGGGTGAGGGTGAAGGTGGGGTGAGGGTGGGGTGAGGGTGGGGAGAGGGTGGGGTGAGGGTGGGGAGAGGGTGAGGGTGGGGTGAGGATGGGGAGAGGGTAAGGGTGGGGTGAGGGTGGGGTGAGGATGGGGAGAGGGTAAGGGTGGGGTGAGGGTGAAGGTGGGGTGAGGGTGGGGTGAGGGTGGGGAGAGGGTGGGGTGAGGGTGGGGAGAGGGTGAGGGTGGGGTGAGGGTGAGGGTGGGGTGAGGGTGGGGAGAGGGTGGGGAGAGGGTGGGGTGAGGGTGGGGAGAGGGTGAGGGTGGGGAGAAGGTGGGGTGAGGGTGAAGGTGGGGTGAGGGTGGGGAGAGGGTGAGGGTGGGGTGAGGGTGGGGAGAGGGTGAGGGTGGGGTGAGGATGGGGAGAGGGTAAGGGTGGGGTGAGGGTGAAGGTGGGGTGAGGGTGGGGAGAGGGTGAGGGTGGGGTGAGGGTGGGGAGAGGGTGAGGGTGGGGTGAGGGTGAGGGTGGGGAGAGGGTGGGGTGAGGGTGGGGAGAGGGTGAGGGTGGGGAGAAGGTGGGGTGAGGGTGAGGGTAAGGGTGGGGTCAGGGTGAGGGTGGTGAGTGTGGACAGAGGGTGAGGGTGGGGAGAGGGTGGGGTGAGGGTAAGGGTGGGGTCAGGGTGAGGGTGGGCTGAGGGTGCGGAGAGGGTGAGGGTGGGGTGAGGGTGCCGAGAGGGTGAAGGTGGGGTGAGGGTAAGGGTGGGGTCAGGGTGAGGGTGGTGTGGCTGTGAGGTGGGGTGAGGGTGGTGTGCAGGTGAGGGCGGGGGTGAGTGTGGTGTGGAAGCGAGTGCGGGGGTGAGGGTGATGTTGGGGGGGGGGGGGTATTTGACACACATGTCACAGAGAACCGCAACTCAGCAGGTTCTCACTTTCTTGCCCGCAGCTGAACTCCAGCCCGCTGACCGTGTCTGGGGCCCTCTGCTCTGCCATGGTATGGCGCCACAGGTCCGGTGATGCCCCTCCAGTCATGTCGCACTCTCAGCGGTTGTGGGTGGCTTTCTTCTTGGGGGGAGGGGGGGGGGGGGGGGGGGGGGGGGACGACAGAAAACGACAATGTTAGATAGTCCGATGCATGCAGACCAGGGGGTGAGTAACTGGTGGCCTCAATGGGCAGGCCACCCAGCCATGGCAGCCAGTATGGGTACCGGCATGTGGTGCAGGGTGGGGGGTTCTGCTGCCCTCCAGATTGGGGAGGTCGTGTTACTGGTGTGTGGGATGCGGGCTAGTGTCAGGGGCACAGTGTTGCCTACTCACCTTGGTCGCCCTGTGCAGGTGGTGCAGTTTCTTCCAGCACTGCTGACCTCCTCTGTCACCTGCGCCCAAGCACGATGAATGGTGGAGGCTGGCAATCTCCTGCCCGGGCCGGGCTGCAGGGTCATCCGCCTCTCCTCCACCACGTCCAGGAGGGTCTCCAGCTCAGCATCTGTGAAGTGTGGAGTTGCTCTCCTTGCTGCCATCTTGTTGGCTTGGATGTTGTGTGTGGGGAGTGCAGTGTGTATATGTGGCTGCAGCTTGTCAGCCTCCTGAGTGTCAAGCTCGTGTTTGAAACAAACCTGTTGGACATTAACCTGGTGTTGTAAGACTTCTTACTGTTTCTCATTGGAATCGATTGTGTTTCACATGGTGCTGGTGCTAGCCCTTTAACAGTCGCTGAATCGGCCCAGGTGCAGCTCCAGTTTTGCTGTCGTGGCCTACTGAATTCTGTTCCGGCTTCAACACACACCTCAGAAATGGAGAAAAAGCCCATTGGGTTTAAGCTTAAGTTATCAGGTCATGGGATTTGAGTGGATAAGGATGATGTCATTAATGGGAGGGGTCAGGGACTGAGGCAGTCAGGTTTTGAGTGAGTCAGTTTAGATTTGGTTGTGAACAGAACAGAATTTGCCAAATGCTGCAAAGTTAAACAGTAATTTGACAGACAGGAATCCACAGGTTGTCTCCTGAAGGATATCTCTCTCCAAGACATCTCTAGACAGCAAGTGTTTCTGTGTTTGCTAACTGTATTTAAAAGTAAGCTTTGACTGAAGATGGGGTTTGCTTGATTGGAGATAAAGAAGATAGTAGTTAGGAGTTAAAGTTCTTCATTTTATTGTTAAACATGTTTAACTGGCAATTGTAAGCTATTTATTTTATGATGTTAAAGATAGTTCATACTGTATTAATAATAAAGTTTGTTTTAATTTACCATATTCCTATTTGTGTGTGGAGTCACTCCTGTAGTGAAGTATCCTTTCCTCACGGCTTTACAAAGTAAAAGGTATTGGGGTTTATGTTCTAGCAAACGTTGGAGTCTGCTCCCGGATCAAAGAACAAGGAACAGTACCGCACAGGAACAGGCCCTTCGGCCCTTGCTGTCATACCTGCTTTCACCATCTCCCCCGAAAGCGAGTTCCAGGCACTCACCAACCTCTATATAAAAACCGCGCATCACACATCTGCTCTCAACTTTGCCCCTCGCACCTTAAAATGAGTCTTGACTCATCTACTCTGGGAAAAAGCTTCCGACTGTCCAATCGCAATACTTCTCGCGCGCACATTCTCACGTTATTCTTACACATTCTCTCACACCCACACGTATTCATAACTCTCACATTCTCTCAGCCACACACATTCTTTTTTTTTAAAAAGATTTTTATTTCCTTGTCTATTCTCAATTACAGGTGCATCGTGAATACTTACAAAGCAACTGGGGTGAAGGGTCAAAACACAAAGTCACAAGATAAAAAAGTTACAGAATTCCATGCAAGTTATCATACAGCAGCTTACATTCTGTACTGTCAATTCTGTGATCTGAGAGTGCCAGTGGCGGTCAGCTGCAACTAAAACTCTTCTTTAAAACTCACATTTTAAAAAATTCTCAAACATGACGACAAAAGGGTTTCCGAGCTTCGGCACCGAGGGCGAATTCTCCCTTGGAAATGCCCAGGCCCAGTCTCGATCCTGTGCAGCACCCCACCCCGGGCCTCATTCCCTCCCACCCCGCGCCTCATTCACTCCCACCCCGCGCCTCATTCACTCCCACCCCGCGCCTCATTCACCCCCCTCCCACCCCGCGCCTCATTCACCCCCCTCCCACCCCAGGCCCCCCCCTCATTCCCTCCCCCCCACCCCGTGCCTCATTCCCTCCCCCCCGCCTCATTCCCTCCCCCCCGCCTCATTCCCTCCCCATCTCCCACCCCGCGCCTCATTCACTCCCACCCCGCGCCTCATTCACTCCCACCCCGCGCCTCATTCACTCCCACCCCGCGCCTCATTCACTCCCACCCCGCGCCTCATTCACCCCCCTCCCACCCCGCGCCTCATTCACCCCCCTCCCACCCCGCGCCTCATTCACCCCCCCTCCCACCCCGGCCCCCCCCCTCATTCCCTCCCCCCCACCCCGTGCCTCATTCCCTCCCCCCCCGCCTCATTCCCTCCCCCCCCCGGCCTCATTCCCTCCCCCTCTCCCACCCCGCGCCTCATTCACTCCCACCCCGCGCCTCATTCACTCCCACCCCGCGCCTCATTCACTCCCACCCCGCGCCTCATTCACTCCCACCCCGCGCCTCATTCCCTCCCACCCCGCGCCTCATTCACTCCCACCCCGCGCCTCATTCCCTCCCACCCCGCGCCTCATTCACTCCCACCTCGGGCCTCATTCCCTCCCACCCCGCGCCTCATTCACCCCCCTCCCACCCCGGGCCTCATTCCCTCTCACCCCGCGCCTCATTGCCTCCCACCCCGCGCCTCATTCACTCCCACCCCGCGCCTCATTCCCTCCCACCCCGCACCTCATTCCCTCCCATCCCACGCCTCATTCCCCCCCCCGCCTCATTCCCTCCCCCCCACCCCGTGCCTCATTCTCTCCCACCCCTCCCCCCCACCCCGGGCCTCATACCCTCCCCCCCACCCCACTCCGGGCCTCATTCCCTCCCACCCCTCCCCCCACGCGCAGAGAGCAGCATCCCGCACAATTCTACGAGGACAGCCAAGTTAATCTCGCAGACCCCACCCGCCAGCGACACCTACTTCAACACGCGACCAAATAAAAAACGTGGTCGCCTCAGACGAGAAAGGCTCGCTTCCCTCCGCAACTGTTAAAACTCAAAACCGTCAGAAGAAAACAGAGAGAGACAGACACAGAGATAGAGACAGAGAGACAGAAAGCTGGAGATAGAGATATAGAGACAGAGATGGAGGCAGAGAGATAGAGGCATAGAGATAGAGAGCGAGACAGTGGGATAGAGACAAACACAGATAGAGACAGAGAGATAGAGATACAGAGACAGAACGCTGGAGACCGAGAGATATAGAGACAGAGAGATGGAGGCAGAGAGATAGAGGCATAGAGATAGAGAGCGAGACAGTGGGAGAGAGACAGAGAGATAGAGACACAGATAGAGGCAGAGAGATAGAGACACAGAGACAGAACGCTGGAGATGGAGACAGAGAGATGGAGGCTGAGAGATGGAGATAGAGAGAGACAGTGGGATAGAGACAGAGAGAGAGAGACAGAGATAGAGACACAGAGACAGAAAGCTGGAGACAGAGAGATAGAGAGATAGACAGAGAGATAGAGACAGAGAGATAGACAGAGAGATGGAGGCAAAGAGATAGACAGAGAGATGGAGGCAGAGAGATAGAGATAGAGAGAGACAGACAGAGAGAGAGACAGTGGGATAGAGACAGAGAGAGAGAGAGACAGTGGGATAGAGACAGTGAGAGACAGACACAGAGATAGAGACAGAGAGATAGAGACACAGAGACAGAAAGCTGGAGACAGAGAGATAGACAGAGAGATAGACAGAGAGATAGAGACAGAGAGATAGACAGAGAGATAGAGAGATGGAGGCAGAGAGATAGACAGAGAGATGGAGGCAGAGAGATAGACAGAGAGATGGAGGCAGAGAGATAGAGACAGAGATAGACAGAGAGATGGAGGCAGAGAGATAGAGATAGAGAGAGACAGACAGAGAGAGAGACAGTGGGATAGAGACAGAGAGAGAGAGAGAGAGTGGGATAGAGACAGAGAGATAGACACAGAGATAGAGACAGAGAGAGGCAGAGAGATAGAGACAAAGAGACAGAGACAGAGAGATAAAGACAGAGAGATAGAGACAGAGGGAGAGAGAGGCAGAGAGATAGAGACAAAAATATAGAGAAAGATAGATAGACACACACACACACAGATGGATGAAAGCGGAGTGCAAGCTCACATGGAACACACATCAGCTTGGGGTGAGAGGTCAGTTGCCTGTAGCACCGACCGAGACACACTTGAATATAAATCGAGAAACCACTGTCTACAGGGGGGGGGGGGGGGGGGGCACACACATTCTGAACCTCACTCATACATAGACTCAAACTCATTATTGCACATTCAGTCACTCAGACTCACTATAGCACATTTACTCACACTCACTCTTGCACATGTCCAATTCATGGGTATTTTAAAAAATAATTTTGCAGGACTTGGGAGTCGCTGGCTGGACCAGTATTTCTTGCACGTCCCTAACTGCCCTCCATTCAGAGGGTATTTGAGAGGCAGCCACATGTAGGCCGGGCCAGGTATGTGTGGATTTTTGTTGGGCCCAGAACCCTGAGGGTCGGTGTCATTCTGATCCAGCCTCATTCTTGCTCATCTGGAAGTGACACTTGGACCGAGCTGGCCGAACATGTCACTAATTCATTTGTCCTTTAATGAGCTTCATTTGGCAGCACAGTGGTTAGCACTGCTGCCTCATGGCGCTGAGGACCCGGGTTTGATCCCGGCCCCGGGTCACTGATGGGTAGAGTTTGCTCATTCTCCCCGTGTCTGGTTGGGCTTCACCCCCACAACCCAATGATGTGCAGGGTAGGTAGATTAGCCACCTTAAATTGCCCCTTAATTAATTAGAATTAGGTACTTTAATTTAAAAGAATTGGGTACTTTAAATATTTTTTTTTTAAAACATGCTTCATCTGGAATCGCTTAGCAACCGGTGCCCATTCTCTATCACTCAGAGAATGCGGAAAGAATTGGAAATGGACCCTGCCTCCTTCCCCTCTTCAGCAGGGACAGGGAGATGCTGAGAGTGGAGCAGCGGCAACGTGATTCGTTTATTAATGAGTCTCAGGCAGCAAGGTCAGACTGAACGGTGAGGGCTGAATGAGCGAGTTGGAAAGGAATTGATGAAAGGGAGTTGGAAAACAGAGAAACAGAGCCAGAATGAGAGGCAAGTGGGTGGGATAACAGAAAGAAGAGATTTAAAAAGGGACAGAAACAAAGCCAGGCAGGGAAAGAAATAAAAACAGAGAGAAGGGGGCAGATAGAGAGGGAGAGGAATGGCGGGAGGAACAGAGAGAGAGGAATAGAGAGAGGGACAGAGAGAGAGGAATCGAGGGAGGGTCGGAAAGAAAAAGAGAGGAATAGAGAGAGGGACAGAAAGAGAGGGAGGGAGGAATAGAGTGAGAAACAGAAAGATAGAGAGAGGGACAGAAAGAGGAATAGAGAGAGGTACAGAAAGAGAGAGAGAGGAGAAAGAGAGGAATAGATAAGAGACAGGAATAGAGAGATGGACAGAGAGTGAGAGCAATAGAGACGGACTCTGGAGTAGGGTAAGAAGCCACAACTGCCTGATTCAGAGGCCAAAGCATTGGTGGTCAGAGCCATGGCTGTCACTTCCCTGCACAGTAGGAAATACAAGCTGGATGGGCGCTCCAGCACAACATGTCCCATCTTTCCGGCCGTGATCAGTGTGTGTGTGGGGGGGGGGGGGGGGGTTCTTTATGCGAGGCTGCAGCTTGTCAGCTCTGCGAATGTCCATCATGGACCCGGCGAATCCTGCACCATTTTTCATGGGATTCGATGGGACATGCCGGCGGTGCTAGCCCCTCACCGGTCAGGAAATCCGTGTAGGTGCGGCGCCGATCCTACTGTCGTAGAAGTCCATGGATTCTCCATTGGCTTCAACACATAGTCGCAGAAACGGAGAATCCGGCCCATTGTCTAAGTAGCATAGGACTCCTAGATTGCTTTGCATTTGATCCATGGCACGTTGGAATAACTCTGGTGCGAACGTGATGCCAAATGGAAGTCTTTTATCTCTGAATAGTTCTTTATGAGTCACGATTGTCAAATATTGATGTGAATCTGGATCCACATTTATCTGGAGGTAAGCTTGACGAAGATCAATTTTACTGAAATTCTGGCTTCCAGCCAACCCAGCAAATAAATCATCAATTAAAGGCAGAGGGTACTACTCTGTACACAATACCGGATTGATGGTGGCTTTAAAATTCCCACAAAGGCGTACCAAACCATCTTTCTTCATTGCAGATACTATCAATGAGGCCCCATCAGTTACATTATTTTTGATTTGGTTTATTGTCGCATGTACCGAAGTACAGTGAAAAGTATTTTTTCTGCGGCCGAGGGAAGTAGGATCTTCTCTAATTCTGCCTGGACCTTAGCCCTGATGGCATATGTCACTGACCTAGCCTTGAAGCATCTTGCTTGATTTTCGTTCTTAATCTTCAGTTTCGCTGAGATCTCCTTCATGCTTCACAGCTCTCCATTAAAGAGCATATTTGTTTAAAATCTTTGGTAGATCTGCTTCGGACTCCGAAATGAGATTCACCTCGGCCCAGTTTAGCTTGATTCTCTCCAGCCAGGCTCTCCCATTAGGGCTGGACAGTTACCTTAAACAACGTGCAGGGACAAGTCTGCGGTCTGTCCGTTTATATCGAAGCATCCCCTCAACGGAACGACTTCTCCAGTATATGTTTCAAGTATTGTCTTTGAGGGTTTTAAGGTGATATGCCATAGTTTCTCTTTATAAACATTTCTGGTACCAATGAAATGGCTGCGTCAGTGTCCACCTCCATCTTCACTGGTTGTCCTCCCAGTAAAGAACTGGGCCAGTAATGATGTGTTACTCACAATAACCAGTACGTTCAATGACAGTTTGTCATCTGACGGTGACTCTGGTCGTTTTTCACGCCTTTTTTGTATCATGTGGACATTTTCCCCTCTGTTCAGTTTCCATTTGATACACTTGGGGCTGGATTCTTCCAGAATGGGACTATGTCACCACTCGGGCGTAAAAATGCTGGAGTTTTACTCCAGAGGTTCCTTGTAAAACGTAGAGCTAATTCAATACCCTGCATGGTGCGAGCAGGGACCTGGAGTAATTCACGCAGCTTTAGCTGCGGATACGGGCACCCGCACTTCCAGTTTTGAGTCCGTGCATGCGCATGCTGGCGGCCTCCAGCGGCCGCGTAGAGCTCCATGGCGGACTCTGACAGCGGAGGCAGAAAGAAAAATTAGACCCCCCCTCCCCTCTGATAAGCCGTGCGCCCGAGCACCTAACCGCGCACAGGCACTCCCCGGCTGCCTATAAGGCCCCCCCCCACCAGTGTCCGATCCCCCCGCCACGCAGCCACCACCCCAACCAGCAATACCAGGTTAGTTCCACGTTGTTAGGAACTCGGCCGGTCGGGTGCGGAGGATTGCTGGGTGGGCCTCTGTCTATGGGCCCCCAGCCGTTCGGTGTACTCCACGATCACGACGATTCTCGGGTCCCGGAGAATTGCCGGACCGGCGCTGGGCCCGATTTCGGCATGAAATTGGATTCTCCGCCCCCGCGTCAAACGCAATTTCGCCAAGGGGCTGTGGAGAATCCCGCCCTTGGTTCTTGTTTTTTAGTAATGGTGGGCAGCACAGTGGTTAGCGCTGTTGCTTCACAGCACCAGGGTTCCAGGTTCGATTCCCGCTTGTGTCACTGTCTGTGCAGAGTCTGCACATTCTCCCCAAGTCTGCGTGGATTTCCTCCGGGGTCTCCGGATTACTCCCACAAGTCCTGAAAGACGGGCTGTTAGGTAATCTGGACATTCTGAATTCTCCCTCTGTGTACTTGAACAGGCACCGGAATGTGGTGACTAGGGGCTTTTGACAGTAACTTCATTGCAGTGTTAATGTAAGCCTACTTGTGGCAATAAAGATTATTATTACATTAATTTTTGTTTTGAACTTGTTTCTTTCTCCAACAAGCACATTCGATGTTCCCTTTTTTATCACAATTCCTGCACTTTGTATCTTTGCACCAGTAGCCTGCTGCTGCGTACCCAGCTTTTGCACATCAGCAGCAATTTCAAACCTGTACCTGTGATCGGGTCTCAGCAGACAATTTATGGATTTTAGTGCTCAAGCGTAATTGTGTGGCTTCCTTGTCTGCTAATTCCATAGAGATCGAGATAAAGCCTTCTTTAGGTTAAAGTTGTTTTCTTTAAACAGCCTCTTTTAGATAACTTCACTTCTTAACCCACACACTAGTCTGTCTCTAATAGTGTCATTAAAGATACAGGAGGGTGCCGAACGGGGACCACAGAGCGTACCTGCCGATTCAACCCTGGCAGCAGGGAGGACGCCAGGGCCAGAGGCCCTCACGATGCTGGGCACTGACGGGGCCAGGGGTGTGGGGCTGGGGGAGGAGGGGGGGAATGCAGGTCAGGACCATGTAGCCGGTTGGATCTGGTTGGGCACAGGGGTAAGCACCATGCTCACATGTCGGCCTTTCACCTCCTGTAGGCAATGGATATTGGAATTCAACCAGCAATGGTGGCCTTCCTGTTAGTTGGCGCAGCTCTGGGAATGCACTGTGGCTGTACGAGCCCCTATCGCTATCTTATGTACTGCACCTTTGTCTAGTGCCTACCTTTCTGTGGTTACAGGCCCTAACGTCACATCTAGGTGGATTCCTAGGTGGTATGCTGCCCTGTTCTGGCTGCTGCCCAGGTGATGCACCAGGGACAGGACGAGGCGGGGGGGGGGGGGGGGGGGGGGGGGGGTTGTTCCGGCACCTCCCTGTGTTCTATGTTCTATAGTGTAGAGGGACTTTAGAGGGGTTTCACAGGACGGCGCAACATCGTGGGCCGAAGGGCCTGTACTGCGCTGTAATGTTCTATGTTCTATGTTCTCCCCAGTGGGAGTCATCGGCATGGGTCCCATCACGTCCTCCTCCCTCAGGGTGCCGATGGCATGGGACAGGGGTGTGAGTGCAGCTGCGTTCTCCAACAATTCTGATATCTGATTTATGTCCTCATTTGTGAAGACAGAACCAGAGTATGTGTTTAGTTGCTCAGCCATTTATTTGTCCCCCGTTATAAATTCCCTTGTTTCTGACTATAAGAGACCTACATTTGTCTTCACCAATCTTTTTCTCTTCACATACCAATAGAAACATTTACAGTCAGTTTTTAAGTTCCCTGCAAGCTTACTCTCGTAATCTATTTTCCCCTTCTTAATCAATCCGTTGGTCGTTCATTGCTGCCAATCCTCAGACCTGTTATTTTTCTTGGCCAATTTGTATGCTTCTTCCTCATATTGAATACTATCTCTAATTTCCCTATAAACCATGGATTGGCCTCCTTTCCCATTTTACTTTTGTGCCAGACAGGAATAAACAATTGTTGCAGTTCCCCCATGCGCTCCTTGAATGTTTGCCATCGCCTATCGACTGTCGTCCCTTTAAGTAACATTCCCCAATTGATCAAAGCCAACTCATACCTCATATCAATGTAGTTTATTTTATTATTGTCCAGGACCCTAATCTCAGAATCAATTACTTCACTCTCACCTTGATGAAAAATTCTATCATATTATGGTTGTTCATCCCCAAGGGCCTTGCACAACTAGATTGCCAATGATTGCGCTGTCATTACACAGGACCCAGTCTAGGATGGCCTGCTCTCGAGTTGGTTCCTCAACCTATTGGATCAGAAATCCATCCTGCTTCCACTCCAGGTTGGGTGAGGAGGGATAGTTTACCACAGTCATAGAGGTTGTCAGTTGTGGTGGCTTTGATCAGAACTGTTTTGGGGTGAAAATCTGATCGGAGGGCGTTAAACATGGAATTCTAATAGGATGGGCAGGGATTTCAGAGTCAATTACATGTTTAAGGGCTTTGGGGGGGGGAAAGGAAGGTTGGAGATGGGATGGTAGTTTGCAAAGACGGTGGAATCATGGGTTGTTTTTTTTGAGGAGACGAGTGATTCAGGCAGATCGAGAGGAGAGAGGGATAACATCTGACGATATCAGCTAACATAGAGACCAGAAAGGGAACTTGAATGGTCAGCAGTTTATTAGCAATAGGGAGCAGGAGGTGGGTTTTATGGGCAAGGTGAACTTGGTGGATGTGAGAGGAGTTAAGAGAGAAAGCATATGTCCAAATCCAGGAATAGGGCAGGGGGAGCTTGACAGGAGGTTTGGCTCAGTAAGCTAGTGGGAGGGATGGAACTGGCAAAGTGGCTAACCTCTTTTGATGTCATTCAAATATAGTCGGCCAGGACACCACCCCAACTCTCTTCGAATAGCACTTTACACACACCTCAGAAGGCAGACAGGGCCGGGTTTAACAAACCCTCCAACAGAGCCGCACTCCCTCAGTGCAGATCTGTAGTGTTAGCCTGGACTATACACTCTGCAGCAGGACTTAAATCCACAACCTTCTGAGTCAGAGATGAGAGTACTATTACTGAACCACAGTTAACACCAAGTGCTTGCTGTGAAATGAAAATATATGTTGTTAAAAAAAATGTCAGTAGACACAAGCTCCGTAAAATATCCTCAGAATTCTTCAATAGCTAAATTCCTTCAGTCCCCTGTGCCCTATTCCCACCGATGCCAAATGGTGTTAACTGCAGCTGCATTTGACCTAGATAAAGCTATGTTGTCTCTATGGGTTTAAACCAGATCTAATGGGCATGGACAGCTATTTGTGAAAAATGTCATGAACGATTCCTGTTATATTTTCATAACTGTCCAATTAATCCTTTCAAAAACCTAAAAATTAACAAAACATAATTACATTATTGTTTACAATTTTTTTTCATTAATATCAGGCTCACATTCTAAATATCAAACAGCTGCAGTTGTTGCTAGGTTACATAAAGCATCTCTACTTGGAAAGAGGAAGGTATTTTCGCAGCAAGTACACGGGGTGGCAGGGGATGAAACGTCCCCTCTGCATCTCTTCTTCTCCAGTTCCTCCCCCTCCAGTTTTCTCCCATCCAGTGTTAATTGTTTATCAATTGGTATTAATGTAGTGGTGGGTATTAATGGAGGATTCACCTGCTCATAGTTACAGGAGCAAGCTGGAAGGGGTTGTGCAATATGTAATGTGTGTCTCTGTAAATAAAGTGAGCACATAAAGACGAGGCTCATCTGTTCATTTTTTCACTGCCTGGCTCTCTGCATTCTAACATGGCCGCGTAGGATGTACTTACATCTGAAGATAAACTACCTTTCTTTTCTTCGGATCTAAAACTAAAATTCTAGTGGTCATTGTGGAACATGGCAGGAATCCATTTTAAATCATTGGGGTATGATTATCTTCCAATATTTTCACAGTTTCAGCCAAATGACCAATCAAAGAGGGACCACTCCCTCTGCGACACACTGGTCCACCCAAAATCATAAGGCCATAAGACCATAAGACATAGGAGCAGAATTAGGCCACTTGGCCCATCGAGTCTGCTCCGCCATTCAATCATGGCTGATATTTTCTCATCCCCATTCTCCTGCCTTCTCCCCATAACCCCTGATCCCCTTATTAATCATGAACCTATCTATTTCCACCTTAAAGACACTCAGTGATTTGGCCTCCACTGCCTTCTGCGGCAAAGAGTTCCACAGATTCACCACCCTCTGGCTGAAGAAATTCCTCCTCATCTCTGTTTTAAAGGATCGTCCCTTTAATCTGAGATTTTGGCCTCTGGTTCTAGATTTTCCTACAAGTGGAAACATCCTTTCCATGACCACTCTATCCTGGCCTCGCAGTATCCTGTAAGTTGCAATAAGATTCCCCCTCTTCCTTCTAAACTTCAACGAGTACAGACCCAGAGTCCTCAACCGTTCCTCATACGACAAGTTCTTCATTCCAGGGATCATTCTTGTGAACCTCCTCTGGACCCTTTCCAAGGCCAGCACATCATCCCCCTTTCCACAGAACCTTCCCTTGCCATCATAGAAGGTGTAACACTTACCCCTTTGTCTCCCCTCTCCTCACTGTCCAAGGCCCCAAATATTCCTATCAGATGAAGCAGCATTTCACTTGCACCTCCTTTAACTTGGTTTACTGTATTCACTGCCCCCAATGCTGGTTTCTCTACATTGGGGAGGCCAAACCCAGCTTGGTGATCACTTCACGGAGGGACCTTCACTCTGTCCACAAGCATGACCCCAACCTTCCTGTTACTTGCCATTTCATTATTATTATTATTTTAAAAAATATATTTTTTTAAAATTTCAATTAAGGGGCAATTTAGCCTGGCCAATCCATGTACCCTGCACATCTTTGTGTTGTGGGGCTGAGACCCACGTAGACAAGGGGAGAATATGCAAACTCCACAAGGACAGTGACCCAGGGCCAGGATCAAACCCGGGTCCTCAATGCCATTTGTGACTTTTGTTTGGGTGCACTATTTCTCCTCGTCAATGACCTCTGCAGCCATTTGCGAGATTGACCATGCCACTATCTTCCAAGATGGGGAGATGCTGGCGTTGGACTAGGGTGGGCACAGTTAGAAGTCTTACAACAGCAGGTTAAAGTCCAACAAGGTTGCGCGTAGCTCCTTCTCAGGTGATGTTACAGAGGTAGCAATAGGTGGTCGTTTGAACCTCAGACGGTTGCTAGGGAGAGGCTGGAGTTGGTTCAAACCCACATTTGCACCATCACTACAACCACCTATTGCCAACTCTGTAGCATCACCCAACTCTACCCCTGTCCTAGCTCACCAGCTGCTGAACTTTCATCCTTGCCTTTGTACTTCTAGATATGAAACACACATTGTGAATGTGCAACCTCCCATATTCTACTCTCCACAATCCTGAGGTCATACAAAACTGTACGGCCCATGTTCTAATTCACACCAAGTTCTCTCACTCACTTGCTGATTTACACTGATTCCAGTTAAGCAACACTTTCATCCTTTTTTTACAAATACCTCCCAAGGCTTCATCCCTTCCTATTCTGTAATCTCCTCTCATCATCTAACGCTCTGAGGTATCTAAGATCCTCCAATTTTTGGCCTCTTTAGTTTAATCACTCTACCGTTGGTAGTTATGCCATCGGCTGTCAAGAACCTAATCTCTGGAATTCTTACACCCCCCCCCCACCGCCCCAAACCTTGGGACCCAGCTTGGGTCACTGTCTGTGCAGAGTCTGAATGTCCTCCCCGTGTCTGCATGGGTTTCCTCTGGGAGCTCCGGGTTCCTCCCACAAGTCCCGAAAGACGTGCTGTTAGGTGAATTGGACATTTTGAATTCTCCCTCTGTGTACCTAACAGGCGCCGGAATGTGGCGACTAGGGGCTTTTCACAGTAATTTCATTGCAGTGTTAATGTCAGCCTACTTGTGACACTAATGAAGATTATTATATATTATTATTGAATACTCAGTCTCAAATGACAGTTGTGTGGCTGGTGCAGTTTACATTCCAGTCAATGTGGATAGTGAGGTATTCAGTGATGGTAATGCACTGAACCTCATGGAAGTCTCACTGAATCACAAAGAAAAAGAAAGATGGTGCCGGAGCGTAGCGACACTCTGCAAGCTCTCTCACACGGATCCTCTTCCTACATCTCTTATAACCGCACTAACCTTTTAAAACTTAATTCTAACGCTAACACTATCTCTAACCTTTCTCTTTTATGTTCCATTGCAGGTCTGAAGATTCTTAGATGTCCGTGGACTGGCCCCGGCAGGACTCCCCCAACGACCTGACCCCGACCTCGAACTGGAAGTGGATGAGGCCCAACCCGGAAATCCGACCCTGATCTTGCGTGGGACCCGACACGGCCCTCGGAGCGCCCGACCCGGCCTGGGAAGCGGCGCCAGCCCCCGCACTGCCCGATCCAGCCGCTGGAACTACTGGCCTGGCTCCTGACCACGAGGCCTGACTCGACCCGGCGATATCCTCCCAGCGAGCTGACTTACCTGAGGAAAGAAGAATCCACATGGAGGCCCGACCAGGCCTACTCCAAGGCCTGACTCCAGGAACGCCCAACCAGACTACCAATGCTGGAACCGAACACGGGACCCGGTCCAACCTGACCCAGAAAGACCCTGCCTGCAACCCAAAATACAGTCCGAAAGTACGAATACAGGAGGGAGATAGAGAACCTAGTGGAGTGGTGTAACAACAACAATCTCTCCCTCAATGCCAGCAAAACTAAAGAGCTGGTCATCGACTTCAGGGGTGTACTGTACACACCCCTGTCAGCATCAACGGGGCCGAGGTGGAGATGGTTAGCAGTTTCAAATTCCTAGGGGTGCACATCACCAAAAATCTGTCCTGGTCCACTCACGTCGACGCTATCACCAAGAAAGCACAACAACGCCTATATTTCCTCAGGAAATTAAGGAAATTCGGCATGTCCACATTAACCCGTACCAACTTTTACAGATGCACTATAGAGAGCATCCTATCGGGCTGCATCACAGCCTGGTATGGTAACTGCTCGGCCCAGGACCGCAAGGAACTTCAGAGAGTCGTGAATACCGCCCAGTCCATCACACAAACCTGCCTCCCATCCATTGACTCCATCTACACCTCCCCCTACCTGGGGAAAGCGGGCAGCATAATCAAGGATCCCTCCCACCCGGCTTACTCACTTTTCCAACTTCTTCCATCGGGCAGGAGATACAGAAGTCTGAGAACATGCATGAACAGACTCAAAAACAGCTTCTTCCCCACTGTCACCAGACTCCTAAATGACCCTCTTATTGACTGACCTCATTAACACTACACCCTGTATGCTTCATCTGACGCCAATGCTTATGTAGTTACATTGTATATCTTGTGTTGCCCTATTATCTATTCTCATGTATTTTCTTGAATTTTGTTTAATTCCCTTTTTTCCATGTACCGAATGATCTGTTGAGCTGCTTGCAGAAAAATACTTTTCACTGTACCTCGGTACACGTGACAATAAACAAATCCAATCCAATCCAATCCAAACCCGGACGAAAACCCCCCCAAAACGGCAGAGACCCCCCCCCCTCCCCAAGGACTCGAACGCGCCGAAAGGTAGACCCGTCCTTGCGGAGCCCCAGGGCCCGACCGGGTCGCAAACATGCCCACCCGGCAACCCCAAAATCGCAACCAGTGCCAGGACCATGCCAAACGCGACTCCAAAAACGAAACTAGCGCCCTGGCCCCCGCCACACGCAACCATCTACCTTCCACAAGGTCAAAATTCTCCCATCGGATCCCGGGACGATCCAGAAGCAGACGTCGACTGAGGAAGCGAGGGAAATGCAGCAGTCTGCAGTTGAGACTAAAACAATACGGTTTTGATGCACGATCAATTGCACGAAAGACTCAGATTGGGTACAACTGGGGCTTTATTACAGTCAGATGCGTGGCCTCCTACTGCAGCTGGCGAAATGGCTGATCATAAGGAAGACACGCATATTTATACAGCTCCTTGTGGGCGGAGCTAGCCGGCAGGGGCTACCGGCGAACCTGTAGTGCAGGTCCTACCTTACATCCCCTAATACAGGTGCACACAGTGGTTCACCACATTCACCCCCTGTTAAAAATGAGTCCGACGGGGGTGGCGTGGAACTATATACAGTTTTGCAAATAACTTACAGTGGGGAGGGGGAAGAAAATGTCCATTTTGATAGTCCGGTGCCCGTCAGAGGTTAAGTCGATCCGGTGCTTTGATGGTTCGCTGGGAGCGACGTAACGGTGGCGGTGATGTCGGTGCTGGTGTCACTGACGTCGGTGCTGGCGGTGTTGGTGCTGGCCAATAGTTGGATGACTCCGGGACTGTGCCGAAATCTTCCTCATCCTCTAGCGTGGGCAGGGGAAGGAGGGATGGACCTGGTGGGACTAATGTTGGGAGCGCGGGGGGAGGGGGGGGTGGCATGTGGGTGGGGGAGTCTGTCGGAGTGGAACCTGAGGGAGCCAGGTCGCTGAGGGAGACAGTATCTTGGTGGCCGTCAGGGAACTCCATGTAGGCATACTAGGGGTTGGCGTGGAGCAGGTGTATCCTGTCCACCAAGGGGTCCGCCTTGTGGAGTTGGACGTGCCTATGTAGAAGGACGGGTCCTGGAGCTGCGAGCCAAGTCGGGAGCGACACCCCGGATGTGGACTTTCTAGGGAAGGTAAAAACACGTTCATGAGGTGTGCTATTTGTGGCGGTGCACAGTAGTGACCGTATGGAGTGTAGTGCATCAGGGAGGACCTCTTGCCAGCGAGTGGCTGGGAGGTTTCTGGACCGTAGGGCCAGCTGGATGGCCCTCCATACCGTCCCGTTCTCCCTCTCTACCTGCCCGTTTCCCCAGTGGTTGTAGCTGGTCGATCTGCTGGAGGCGATACCCCTGCTGAGCAGGAACTGACTCAGCTCATCGCTCATGAATGAGGATCCCCTGTCACTGTGGATGTAGGTGGGGAATCCGAACAGAGCAAAGATTGTGTTGAGGGCCTTGATGACCATGGCAGACGTCATATCCGGGCATGGGTTGGCGAAGGGGAACCTGGAGTATTCATCGACCACACTGAGGATATATGTGTTTCGGTCGGTGGAGGGGAGGGGCCCATTGAAATCCACGCCGAGGCATTCAAAGGGGCGGGAGGCTTTCACCAGGCGCACGCGGTCCAGCTGGTAGAAGTGCGGCTTGCACTCCGCACAGACCTGGCAGTCTCTGGTGACTGCCCGTACTTCCTCAACGGAGTAGGGCAGATTGCGGGCTTTGACGAGGTGGTACAGTCATGTGACCCCCCGGGTGACAAAGGCTGCCATGCAGGGCCCGGAGTCGGTCTACTTGTGCGTTGGCACATGTACCTCGGGAAAAGGCTTCTGGGGGCTCGTTGAACTTGCCGGAGCGATACAAAATCTCGTAGTTGTAGGTGGAGAGCTCGATCCTCCACCTCAAGATTTTATCATTTTTGATCTTGCCCTGCTGCGTGTTATTAAACATGAAGGCTACCGACCGTTGGTCATTGAGGAGAGTGAATCTCCTGCTGGCCAGGTAATGCCTCCAACGCCGCACGGCTTCAACGACAGCTTGGGCCTCTTTTCCGACGGATGAGTGCCGAATTTCAGAGGCATGAAGGGTGCGGGAAAAGAATGCCACGGGTCTGCCTGCCTGGTTTAGAGTGGCGGCGAGGGCGACGTCTGAAGTGTCGCTTTCAACTTGAAAGGGGAGTGCCTCGTCTACTGCATGCATCCCGGCCTTGGCTATGTCTGCTCTGATACGGGCAAAGGCCTGTTGTGCCTCGGCTGCAGGGGGAAATTGAGTGGACTGTATGAGTGGGCGGGCCTTGTCCGCATAGTTTGGGACCCACTGGGCGTAGTAGGAGCAGCATTTGAGGGCCTTGGGGCAGTGGGGGATTGGAAGCTCCATGAGGGGGCGCATGCGGTCGGGAACGGGCCCCAGAAGTCCGTTTTGGACTACATAGCTGAGGATGGCTAGGCGGGTCGTGCGGAACACACACTTCTCCTTGTTGTACGTAAGGTTGAGGAGAGTGGCGGTGCGGAGGAATTTAGCGAGGTTGGCGTCATGGTCCTGCTGGTCATGGCCACAGATGTGACACTGTCTAGGTACGGAAATGTGGCCCGCAGACCGTACCGGTCGACCATTCGGACCATCTCTCTTTGGAAGACCGAGACCCCGTTAGTGACGCCGAAGGGGACCCTAAGAAATTGATAGAGCCGTCCGTCCACCTCGAAGGCAGTGTATGGACGGTCCGATTTACGAATGGGGAGCTGGTGGTAAGCGGATTTCAGGTCAATTGTCGAGAAGACCTGGTACTGCGCAATCTGGTTGACCATCTCAGTTATGCATGGGAGGGGGTACGCATCGAGCTGCGTGCACCAATTGATGGTCTGGCTGTAGTCCATGACCATTTTGTGTTTCTCCCCCAGTTTTTACTACTGCCACTTGAGCTCTCCAGGGGCTATTGCTGGCCTCGATGATACCCTCCCGAAGCAGCCGCTGGACTTCGGACCTGATGAAGGTCTTGTCCTGGGTGTTGTACCGTCTGCTCCTGGTGACGACGGGTTTGCAATCCACAGTTAGATTGGCAAAGAGGGAGGGGGTGGTCAACCTTGATGGTCGTGAGGCCGCAAACGGTGAGTGGAGGTGGGGACTGCCGAATTTGAGGGTGAGGCTCTGGAGATTGCACTGAAAATCCAGGCCCAGCAATAGTGCAGCGCAGAGGTTGGGGAGGACGTAGAGGCAGATACCGCTGAATTCTACGCCCTGGACAGTGAGATTGACCATGCAGAACCCTTGGATCGGGACAGAGTGGGATCCGGAGGCCAGGGAGATCGGTTGGTTGGCGGGGTGGACCGCGAGGGAGCAGCGCCTTATCGTATCCGGGTGTATGAAGCTTTCAGTGCTCCCTGAGTCCAGCAGGGAAGAGGTCACGTGGTCGTTTATTTTCACCACCGTCGAAGCGGTGACCAGGCTGCGAGGACGGGACTGGTCCAGTGTCATTGAGGTGAGCTGCGGGTAGTCGTCCGAGGTTCCAGATGGAGAGCGTCAGCGACCCAGATCTGGCGTTCCAGTCCCGTGGGGGAGACAAGATGGCGGCGTCCGCAGGTCCTGTAGGGAACAAAATGGTGGCGTCCATGGAGCTCACGTTACGGGGGCGGGGCAATATGGCGGCGACCATGGGCCGCACGTGGAGTGAGGGGGGGATGGCGGCGACCACTGGCCGCACCTGGCCCTGGGAGGAGAAGATGGCGGCGCCCATTGTGCGTTCGGCAGGGGGGGAGGGGGCGTTTGCAGCCGCGATCGCGGTGACTGCACGGGCCTGGCACACAGCTGCAAAGTGGCTCTATTAACTGCAGGACTTGCAAGTGGTGGCACGGGCCGGGCAGCGTTGGTGGGGATGCTTCTGCTGACTGCAGAAGTAGCAGCGGGGACCCCCGGGGTGTGCGGATTGGCGGGCGGCGCAGGCATATTGAGTCGGCAGGGCCCCAGCCGGTGGGGGTCGTTTGCGGGGTCCAGGAGTGGTAGGACGGGTGGGCCGTACGGCGAGCGGGGTAGGTCTGGACATTTCGAGATGCGACCGTCATGGAGAATGCAAAAGTTTTCGTCTATGTTAGCTTGAGTGTGGCCCCTCCCAGCAGTCGTTGTCGGATGGGGTCCGACGCAATCCCCGTTACGAACGCGTCACGCATGAGGAGATTGGAATGTTCAGTGGCCGTAATGGACTGACAGTCACAGTCCCGGATGAGTGGGATTGGGGCCCGCCAGAAGTCTTCAATGGACTCACCAGGGAGTTGAGAGCGAGTGGCGAGTACGTGCCTGGTGAAGAGCGTGTTCGCTTTCTGTGCGTAGTTCTCTTTTAGGAGTGCCATCGCTTCCGCGTAACTCGGGGTGTCCTGTATCAACGGGAACACGTTGGAGCTCAGCCTGGAGAGAAAACCTGAATCTTCTGAGCTTCCGTCGGCGCGGGGGTCGCAGCGTGGATGTAGGCCTCAAAGCAAGCTAGCCAGTGATTAAAGTCCTTTCTGGCGTTGGGCGAATGCGGATCCAGCTGCAGGCGATCTGGTTTGATTCTGATATCCACCTCTTAGTAAATCTAACTGTAATAAATTGATGCACGATCAATTGCACGAAAGACTCAGATTGGTACAACTGTGGCTTTATTACAGTCAGATGCGTGGCCTCCTACTGCAACTGGCGAAATGGCTGATCAGAAGGAGGACACACATATTTATACGGCTCCTTGTGGGCAGAGCTAGCCGGCAGGGGCTACCGGCGAACCTGTAGTGCAGGTCCTACCTTACATCCCCTAATACAGGTGCACACAGTGGTTCACCACAGGTTTTAAGTCTCCTTTCCCAGCATACTGGCAAATGTCCAAACAATCAAAAGCAAGTTGGACGAGCTTAACGCAGACTTATCAGGGGGAAGTGAGAGATTGCTGCGTGCTCTGTTTTATGGAGACATGGCTCAACCCTGCCTCTCTGGACTGTGCCATGCAATCTGAAGGCTTCTCAATACACCAGATGGACCGCACGGCAAAGGTTGGAGGGATTTGCCTCCTCATCAATTAATCCTGGTGCTCTCCGTAGCAACCCTGGCGACCTACTACTCGCTGGACCTGAATACCATACAATCCATGTGAGTTCACTTCAGCCATTATCACAGCGGTCTACATCCCACCCCAGGTGGAAGCGAAGAAGGCGCTTGATGAAGTGTACATCTCTATCAACAACCGTGAAACGGAATAACCAGAGGCCTTGTTCATCGTGCCTGGGACTTCAACCAGGCCAACTTCAAGAGAGTACTGCCAAAATTCTCCCAACACATCTCGTGTCCCACCAGGGGCGCCAACACTCTCGACCTCTGCTACAATAAAATCAAGGGCACCTACCAATCCATCCCCCTACCACACTTCAGAAAATTGGACAAGACAGTGCTCCTTCTCCCAGCATACAAGGAGAAACTTAAACGGGAGAATCTGGCTAAGAATGTCGTGCAGTGCTGGAAACAGAAAGGGGTGGAATTCTCTGATAATGGGGCTATGTACCCACGCCTGCGAGAAAACGGGCGTGAATCACTCTGGACTGAACTGGAAAAATTCCAGAGTGATTCTCCGTTTTGAAGGGGGTTATCAGGGCCCCGGAGCGCTCCTCGCAGCTCTGTCTGCTGATACGGGGCCCTGCACTTCCGGCTGCAGGTCCACACATGCACGCGGCTGCTGCCTATGGCGGCGGCCAAGTGCAACATGGCGGACCCACACAGCGGGTCGGCCCCGGCAAAATAGGCCCATACCCCAGATTGCGCCCGCCGATTGGTGGACCCCGATCGTGAGCCTGGACGTCCTCGAGGACCCCCCCTCCCTGGTGATGGATTCCCCCCCATCAGGGCGGCCGCGGACTGTGTCTGCAGCTGCCACTCTGAGTGCCCACCAGGTGTAACCATGAGTGAACCATGCCGGCGGGAACTCGGCCAGTTGTTGGTGGAGAATTGGCGCGGGAAGGCGTCGAACCCGATCCAGGTTTGATGCCCCATTCTCCACCCCCACGCCGAGCGCGATTGCGGCGCGGAGGCTCGGAGAATCCCGGCCAACAGCTCCTATGTGACTGCTTGGAATTAGTAGACTGGTCCATATTTAAGAACTCAGCGACCAACCTAAACGAGTATGCCACCACCGTCACAGACTTCATCAGCAAATGTGTGGACGACTGTGTGCCAAAGAAAGCAGTATGTACATTCCCCAACCAGAAACATTGGCTTAATCGAAAGATTGACTGCCTACTGAAGGACAGGTCTGACGCATTTAAGTCAGGCGACTCTGACCTATGCAAGAAATCCAGGTACGACCTCCACAAAGTCATCAAGGATGCCAAGTGATAATATCAGATGAAGCTAGAGTCATGGACTCTCGTCGGTTGTGGCAAGGCTTAAACACCATAACAGGCTACAAAGGGAAGCTGAGTAGAATCTCCGGCAGCAGCCGGGTAGAATCTCCCTCTGCAACTGGATCCTCGACTTTCTGACCCACAGACCACAATCTGTTAGGATAAACAACACCTCTTCCATGCTAGACCTCGATACCAGGGCCCCGCAAGGCTGCGTACCTAGCCCCCTACTATATTCCTTATATACACACGACTGCGTGGCAAAATTTGGCTCCGGCTCCACCTACAAGTTTGCTGATGACACGACCATAGTGGGTCGGATCTTGAACAACAATGAGTCAGAATACAGGAGGGAGATAGAGAACCTAGTGGTGTGGTGTAATGCCAACAATCTCTCCCTCAATATCAGCAAAACTAAAGAGCTGGTCATTGACTTCAAGAAGCAAAGTACTGGACACACCCCTGTCAGCAACAATGGTGCCGAGGTGGAGATGGTTGACAGCTTCAAATTCCTAGGGGTGCTCATCACCAACAATCTATCCTGGTTCACCCTCGTCGACGCTATGACCAAGAAAGCACAACTGCATAGATACTTTCTCAGGAAATTTGGCATATCCACATTGACTCTTACCAATTTTTACAGATGCACCATAGAAAGTATCCAATCTGGCTGCAACAGAGCCTGGCAACTGCTCGGCCCAAGACCGTAAGAAACTAGAGAGTCGTGAACACAGCCCAGCCCATCACGCAAAAACGCCTTCCATCCATTGACTCCATCTACACCTCCCGCTGCCCTAGGAAAGCAGGCAGCATAATCCAAGACCCCACCCGCCCGGCCTATTCACTCTTCCAACTTCTTCCATCGGGCAGGAGATACAAAAGTCTGCGAAAATGCACTATCAGATTCAAAAACAGCTTCTTCCCGTTGTTACCAGACTCCTAAATGACCCTCTTATGGACTGATCTGATTCTTTACACATCTTCACTACTGAGCAGTATTGCACTCACCTGATGCCTGTGTCTGTGTTCACCTGAGGAAGGAGCTGTGCTCCGAAAGCTAATGATTCAAAACAAACCTGTTGGACTTTAACCTGGTGTTGTAAGACTTCTTACTGTGCCCACCCCAGTCCAACCTGGCATCTCCATATTGTGTCTATGTATTTACATTGTGTATTTATGTATGCCTTATGTTTTTTTTCATGTATGGAATGATCTGCCTGGACTGTAAGCAGAACAATACTTTTCACTGTACCTTAGTACACGTGACAATTAGCAAATACCATAGTTAGGGATCCTCTCGGAAGGAACAATCACAATATGGTGGAATTTAAAATACAGATGGAGGGTGAGAAAGTAAAATCAAATACTAGTGTTTTGTGTTTAAACAAAGGAGATTACAAGGGGATGAGAGAAGAACTAGCTAAGGTAGACTGGGAGCTAAGACTTTGTGGTGGAACAGTTGGGGAACAGTGGAGAACCTTCCAAGCGATTTTTCACAGTGCTCAGCAAAGGTTTATACCAACAAAAAGTAAGGACGGTAGAAAGAGGGAAAATCGATCGTGGATATCTAAGGAAATAAGGGAGAGTATCAAATTGAAGGAAAAAGCATATAAAGTGGCAAAGATTGCTGGGAGATTCGAGGACTGGGAAATCTTTAGGGGGCAACAGAAAGCTACTAAAAAAGCTATAAAGAAGAGTAAGATAGAGTATGAGGCAGGTTGGGGGAATTAGCTCAAATGGTAGAGCGCTCGCTTAGCATGTGAGAGGTAGTGGGATCGATACCCACATTCTCCACTTCATTCATTTATCTCAAGAGGGTTGGAATATAAAAGCAGCGATGTGCTACTGAGCCTTTATAAGGCTCTGGTTAGGCCCCATTTGGAGTACTGTGTCCAGTTTTGGGCCCCACATCTCAGGAAGGACATACTGGCACTGGAGCGTGTCCAGCGGAGATTCACACGGATGATCCCTGGAATGGCGGGTCTAACATATGATGAACGGCTGAGGATCCTGGGATTGTATTCATTGGAGTTTAGAAGGTTAAGGGGAGATCTAATAGAAACTTACAAGATAATACATGGCTTAGAAAGGGTGGACGCAAAGAAACTGTTTCCGTTAGGCGAGGAGACGAGGACCCGTGGGCACAGCCTTAGAATTAGAGGGGGTAAATTCAGAACAGAAATGCGGAGACATTTCTTCAGCCAGAGAGTGGTGGGCCTGTGGAATTCATTGCCGGGGAGTGCAGCGGAGGCCGGGACGCTAAATGGCTTCAAGGCAGAGATAGATAAATTCTTGATGTCGCGAGAAATTAAGGGCTACGGGGAGAATGCTGGTAGATGGAGTTGAAATGCCCATCAGCCATGATTGAATGGCGGAGTGGACTCGATGGGCCGAATGGCCTTACTTCCACTCCTATGTCTTATGGTCTTATGAGAGTAAACTTGCTCAGAATATAAAAACAGACAGTAAAAGTTTTTACAAATATATAAAACAAAAAAGAGTGGCTAAGGTAAACATTGGTCCTTTAGAGGATGAGAAGGGAGTTTTAATAATGGGAAATGAGGAAATGGCTGAGGAACTGAACAGGTTTTTTGGGTCGGTCTACACAGTGGAAGACACAAATAACATGCCAGCGACTGATAGAAATGAGGCTATGACAGGTGAGGACCTTGAGAGGATTGTTATCACTAAGGAGGTAGTGATGGGCAAGTTAATGGGACTAAAGGTAGACAAGTCTCCTGGCCCTGATGGAATGCATCCCAGAGTGCTAAAAGAGATGGCTAGGGAAATTAGGGTTAGGAAATTAGCAAACGTGACACCACTGTTTAAAAAAGGAGGTAGGCAGAAAGCAGGAAATTATAGGCCAGTGAGCTTAACTTCGGTAGTAGGGAAGATGCTGGAATCTATCATCAAGGAAGAAATTGCGAGGCATCTGGATAGAAATTGTCCCATTGGGCAGACGCAGCATGGGTTCGTAAAGGGCAGGTCATGCCTAACTAATTTAGTGGAATTTTTTGAGGACATTACCAGTGCAGTAGATAACGGGGAGCCGATGGATGTGGTATATCTGGATTTCCAGAAAGCCTTTGACAAGGTGCCACACAAAAGGTTGCTGCATAAGATAAAGATGCATGGCATTACGGGTAAAGTAGTAGCATGGATAGAGGGTTGGTTAAATAATAGAAAGCAAAGAGTGGGGATTAATGGGTGTTTCTCTGGTTGGCAATCAGTAGCTAGTGGTGTCCCTCAGGGATCCGTGTTGGGCCCACAATTGTTCACAATTTACATAGATGATTTGGAGTTGGGGACCAAGGGCAATGTGTCCAAGTTTGCAGATGACACTAAGATGAGTGGTAAAGCAAAAAGTGCAGAGGATACTGGAAGTCTGCAGAGGGATTTGGATAGGTTAAGTGAATGGGCTAGGGTCTGGCAGATGGAATACAATGTTGACAAATGTGAGGTAATCCATTTTGGTAGGAATAACAGCAAACGGGATTATTATTTAAACAATAAAATATTAAAGCATGCCGCTGTGCAGAGAGACTTGGGTGTGCTAGTGCATGAGTCACAGAAGGTTGGTTTACAGGTGCAACAGGTGATTAAGAAGGCAAATGGAATTTTGTCCTTCATTGCTAGAGGGATGGAGTTTAAGACTAGGGAGGTTATGTTGCAATTGTATAAGGTGTTAGTGAGGCCACAACTGGAGTATTGTGTTCAGTTTTGGTCTCCTTACTTGAGAAAGGATGTACTGGCACTGGAGGGTGTGCAGAGGAGATTCACTAGGTTAATCCCAGAGCTGAAGGGGTTGGATTATGAGGAGAGGTTGAGTAGACTGGGACTGTACTCATTGGAATTTAGAAGGATGAGGGGGGATCTTATAGAAACATTTAAAATTATGAAGGGAATAGATAGGATAGATGCGGGCAGGTTGTTTCCACTGGCGGGTGAAAGCAGAACTAGGAGACATAGCCTCAAAATAAGGGGAAGTAGATTTAGGACTGAGTTTAGGAGGAACGTCTTCACCCAAAGGGTTGTGAATCTATGGAATTCCTTGCCCAGTGAAGCAGTTGAGGCTCCTTCATTACATGTTTTTAAGGTAAAGATAGATAGTTTTTTGAAGAATAAAGGGATTAAGGGTTATGGTGTTCGGGCCGGAAAGTGGAGCTGAGTCCACAAAAGATCAGCCATGATCTCATTGAATGGCGGAGCAGGCTCGAGGGGCCAGATGGCCTACTCCTGCTCCTAGTTCTTATGTTCTTATGAGACAGTCAGGCTCTCTCCTGTTCGAGATACATGACAATTGTACAGTGAAAATATTACTTGCTACTTATCAGCTCAAGCCTGGATGTTGTCCAAGTGTTTCCTCAAATGGGCATGTACTACTCCATTACTTGAGGAATGGAATAGAACCGAACATTATGTAACCATTAACAGAGAAGCTTACACCTGACATTATCATAGAATCGCTACAGTGCAGAAAGAGGCGAATCAGTCCGTCGAGTCTGCACCGAACCTCTAAAGGAGCACCCACTCTCCTGCACTTCCCCTGTAACCCCACCTAACCTTTGGGCTTAAGGTGCAACGTAGCGCGGCCAATCCACCTAGCCTGGACAGTGAGAGGAAACTGGAGCACCTGCAGGAAACTCTTGCAGATACAGGGAGAAAGTGCAAACTCCACACAGTCACCCAAGGTTGCAATTGAACCCGAGTCCCTGGCACTGGGAGGCTGCTTTGCTAACCACTGTGCTACCGTGCCGCCCCCAAAAAGTGGAGAATGTGGGCAACAATCCCACTATCTCTCACGTGCGAAGCAAGCGCTCTGCCACTTGAGCTAATTCCCCCAGGTTATGCTGGAGGAAGAATATTCATGTGTTAACTGAAGCTAATGGGACCTCAAGCACTGTCCTGTGAAGCTTTTGCAGCAAACCCCTAATAAATGTTGACTTCAGTTTTACTGCAGCACCTTGGTACCACACTCAATCAAATGCTATTTCAATGTCAAGGGCAATCATTTTAATCTCAACTCTTGAATTCAACCACTTTATCCATGTTTGGACTAAGGCTTTTATATGTGGTCTAGGTGGAAATAAAAGCGAGCATTGGTGAATGAGTATTGGTCAACAAGAGACTTTTAATAGCAATGTTGAATGAGTCCTTCCATCACTTTGCTGATATGTGGGCAGCACAGCGGCACAAGTGGATAATACTGTGGCTTCACAGTGCCAGGGTCCTAGGTTCAATTCCCGGCTGGGTCACTGTCTGTGCGGAGTTTGCACGTTCTCCCCGTGTCTGTGTGGGT
This sequence comes from Scyliorhinus canicula, assembly GCF_902713615.1. Lineage (NCBI taxonomy): Eukaryota > Metazoa > Chordata > Chondrichthyes > Carcharhiniformes > Scyliorhinidae > Scyliorhinus > Scyliorhinus canicula. The sequence continues at coordinate 53,763,158 of NC_052155.1, read as the reverse complement.
TTCCTCTGGGTGCTCCAGTTTCTTCCCACAGTCCAAAGATGTACAGGTTTGGTGGATTGGCCATGATAAATTGCCCTTAGTGACCAAAAGCGTTTGGAGGGGTTGTTGGGTTACGGGGATAGGGTAGAAGTGAGGGCTTAAGTGGGTCAGTGCAGACTCAATGGGCCGAATGGCCTCCTTCTGCACTGTATGATCTATTTGGGAGTGTGCTGATGTGTCAGTAATTGCTTGGATTTGATTTGACCTGATTTTTGTGAACACAACATATTTGGACATTTTTCCACATTGCCAGGTGTGATGAATGTAGGAATTGCAAATATATTGTATTATATGTAGTTGGTGCAGTAAGGGTTAAAGGCCTGGGATAGTGTGTCACTGCTGCAGTCACGTTTTTAAATAATCCTGGTTTGCAAGGCAGCTATGCTTTTTGGAACAAATGGTGCAATTAAAGCATCATAGAAGCTTGGGCTAATGGGTTTCTGTTTGGGGTTCCCGGGGGAGTAGACAGTTGGAGACATTGTTCAGCTTGATAAGACGATGTGACTAATTGGAGGAGCTAGAGTACCAGGAATTTTAGCAGCAAAGCAGAGATTGTTCAGTGGTTCCTAGAAATCAAACCACGAAAAAAGTTTCTGAAGACTTTAGTTAGAGATCCTGCATTGTTCTGAAAGGATTCAGGTCTATCCCTTCAAACAGTCTCAAAGAGCATCTCAGTACAGCATATATGCCAGAGTGCTAACTGTATTTATAAGTGGATGCTGACCTGAGATGCATTTGTTTAAGTGGAGATAGAGATAGCAGTTAAAGGTTATTGTGTCACTGTACTGGTTATATTGTTTAAGGGGGCAGCACGGTGGTGCAATGGTTAGCACTGCTGCCTCATGGCGCCGAGGTCTCAGGTTCGATCCCCGCTCTGGGTCACTGTCCATGTGCGTTTCGCCCCCACAACCCAAAGATGTGCAGGATAGGTGGATTGGCTATGCTAAATTGCTCCTTAATTAGGAAAAAATGAATTGGGTACTCTAACAATTTTTAAAAAGTATTGTTTAAGCGATAATTGCAAGCTATTTTCTGGTGTGATGGTAAAGATATTTTAATACTGTGTTAGTAATAAAGATTGTTTCAATATACCATATCCCTATTTTGCATGAAATCACTCCTGGAGCGAGGTATTCCTTTCTGCACAGTCTTACAACATCAAAATAAACATTGGGGTTCTCTCCAGTGACTGAGCCACTGTTGGGGTCTGGTTCAGGATTGTAATACAGGTAGATAGATTCCAGTGTTGTCACTATGCAAGAACTGCTTGGTTAGGGGCATGGCTAGTTCTGGAATACAGGTCCTCAGCAGTGCAACTCCTAAACAGCCTTTGCTATGTCTGGTGGCCTGATCTGTTTTTTAAAAAAAATACCAGATATTGAATCATATTGACTGGGGACTAGCATCTCTGAAGGTGGGAACCTCAGGAGGAAACAAACGAGTCATCCACTTTGTACTTCTAAAATGAGCTTTGTAATTTACACTCACATGCTGTATTCCACTAATTGAGGAATTGAGGTTCAAAAGGAGGAGGTGTTAGCAATTTTAGAAAATGTCAAAATAGATAAGTCCCCTGGGCCAGATGGGATTTATCCTAGGATTCTCTGGGAAGCCAGGGAGGAGATTGCAGAGCCTTTGTCCTTGATCTTTATGTCGTCTTTGTCGACAGGAATAGTGCCGGAAGACTGGAGGATAGCAAATGTTGTCCCCTTGTTCAAGAAGGGGAGTAGAGACAACCCTGGTAATTATAGACCTGTGAGCCTTACTTCGGTTGTGGGTAAAATGTTGGAAAAGGTTATAAGAGATAGGGTTTATAATCATCTTGAAAAGAACAAGTTGATTAGCGATACTCAACACGGTTTTGTGAAGGGTAGGTCATGTCTCACAAACCTTATTGAGTTTTTTGAGAAGGTGACCAAACAGGTGGATCAGGGTAAAGCTGTTGATGTGGTGTATATGGATTTCAGTAAGGCGTTGATAAGGTTCCCCACGGTAGGCTATTGCAGAAAATAAGGAAGTATGGAATTGAAGGTGATTTAGCGGTTTGGATCAGTAATTGGCTAGCTGAAAGAAGACAGAGGGTGGTGGTTGATGGCAAATGTTCATCCTGGAGTTCAGTTACTAGTGGTGTACCGCAAGGATCTGTTTTGGGGCCACTGCTGTTTGTCATTTTTATAAATGACCTGGAAGAGGGTGTAGAAGGATGGGTTAGTAAATTTGCAGATGACACGAAGGTCGGTGGAGTTGTGGATAGTGCTGAAGGATGTTATAGGATACAGAGGGACATAGATAAGCTTCAGAGCTGGGCTGAGAGGTGGCAGATGGAGTTTAATGCGGAAAAGTGTGAGGTGGTTCACTTTGGAAGGAGTAACAGGAATGCAGAGTACTGGGCTAATGGCAAGATTCTTGGTAGTGTAGATGAACAGAGAGATCTCGGCATCCAGGTACATAAATCCCTGAAAGTTGCCACCCAGGTTAATAGGGCTGTTAAGAAGGCATATGGTGTGCTAGCCTTTATAAGCAGGGGGATTGAGTTTCGGAACCACAAGGTCATGCTGCAGCTGTACATAACTCTGGTGCGGCCACACCTGGAGTACTGCGTGCAGTTCTGGTCACCACATTATAGGAAGGATGTGGAAGCTTTGGAAAGGGTTCAGAGGAGATTTACTAGGATGTTGCCTGGTATGGAGGGAAGGTCTTACGAGGAAAGGCTCAGGGAATTGAGGTTGTTTTCGTTAGAGAGGAGAAGGCTGAGAGGTGACTTAATAGAGACATATAAGATAGTCAGAGGGTTAGATAGGGTGGACAGTGAGAGTCTTTTTCCTCGGATGGTGATGACCAATACGAGGGGACATAGCTTTAAATTGAGGGGTGATAGATATAGGACAGATGTCAGAGGCAGTTTCTTTACTCAGAGAGTAGTAGGGGTGTGGAACGCCCTGCCTGCAACAGTAGTAGACTCGCCAACTTTAAGGGCATTTAAGTGGTCACTGGATAGACATATGGATGAAGATGGAATAGTGTAGGTCAGATAGGCTTCAGATGGTTTCACAGGTCGGCGCAACATCGAGGGCCGAAGGGCCCGTACTGCGCTGTAGTGTTCTATGTTCTATGTTCTATAATGTTAAGGATGAAGGAACACATTCAAGCTCCTGACTTGTTAAATGCATAAATGACCAGCAATATTGGTGATTGAATGTAGCAGGATTCAGAACTTTGACCTGGTTGGTTGTGGAACTACTGAGGCATGCAGCTTCTGCTGTTTAGCATTCACATTTTCCTGTGAACATTGTTTTGACTAGGTGATTGATGGTGATGAAGAATATGGTGGTCCATGAGGTGATAGATGATGATCATGATGTGGAGATGCTGGCGTTGGACTGTGATGAGCACAGTAAGGAGTCTTACTGCACCAGGTTAAAGTCCAACAGGTTTGTTTCAAACACGAGCTTTCGGAGCACTGCTCCTGCTCCATTCACCTGAGGAAGGGGCAGTGCTCCGAAAGCTAGTGTTTGAAACAAACCTGTTGGACTTTAACCTGGTGTTGTTAGACTTCTATAGATGATGATGAAAGACAATTGACTATTCTGTGTTGGCTGATAACCCCTAGTATATCATGGATGCAGTTTTGAGCTGCTTGATCTGCTCTTAATCTATCTGAATTGGTCTGATGATGGAGCCACATAATAATAATGTTTGTCACAAGTAGGCTTACACTAACACTGCAATGAAGTTACTGTGAAAAGCCCCTAGTCACCACATTCCAGTGCCACGGTCAATTGTTTGGAAAGAAATGAGGTGATGTAGATTTCAAGCATTATTTAAAATGATAGTCACCATGTCTACTTGCTATGCAAGGCGATTTCTGAAACAGTTGCTTTTTTAAAAATTCAAATTTTCCCATCCCAGACAAATATTATTTCTCATTATTTTGATTGATTAATCAGATGTTTAAATTTTGGGAACCAATTCTAAATTCATTGAAAACTTTAATGTCTTGAATTAAGGAGTTTTTTTCCCCGGTATATCATCTTCACTTTGGTTATTGATGAAGAGACCTTTCAATAATTGTCAGACGCTTTCCCCTCCCTTTTTTTTATCTGAAAGTTGCTGGGTTATTCAACATAAAGTTGTCAGGTGTGCCCATTGTGTGGCCTCGTTGATACTGGCAGCTAAGCAGCAGTTGTGTCTCAGGAAGGAGCCAGGGATAAGCTGGAAACATCGGATTGTGGATTATTTCTGGCTGTTCTCTTTTCTCCCCTGTGGGGTTGGCTTATTAATTAAATTTGTTCTTCAGTTTAACTGCTTGTAAAGATGTGGCATTTAAATAAAGAACTCTAGGTTGGTAAGTAAGGTAGAGTCCGCTCCAGGAGCAAATCACAACGTTAATTAATTTGTACTTCTTCATTTAAAACAAGCAGTGGACATTTAAAAAAAATAATTATTACTGAAAAATTTTGAATTTATACAACAACATCGAACCATAATAAAATACCAACAATAACAATAATGATAGCAATCATAAACATTCGCCCCTCCTCAATGAACAACACAACATATTAACAACTTAAATTAACACAATGTTAAGGTACATAACCATAGAAAAAAAATAGAAACTACAATAAGGAACACCCGCCCCCCCCGCCCCACCCACCCCCCACCCCACCCCACCCCACCCACTCCTCTCTCGCTCTCTGTCTCTCTCCTCCCCCCTCCCCCCCCCCCAAAGCAGTGGAGGCAGGGTAATTGAATGTTAGGTAGATTCTTGAAGTTTATAGAGCATGGACAGGAAGGTAGAGGTGAGGCCACAATCAGATCAACCATGATCTTATCAACTGGCCCCTCAAACCGGCTTTGCCATCTGGCCAACTTCTACACCTGTTCCTAATTCTTGCAGATTGCTGCATGCTCATCACAAATAGTTGTCAGTTGCAGCAAGGTCATGATAGGACACTAAAATATGAAGCACAGAATACATCAGCTTTGAGCGTGTTGTTTGTCTCGAGTGCAGCCAAGCCAATTGAAGAAAAAAACTTTGGTAAATTTCAGATGATAGAAGCTATTATTCACATCTTAACTCATCCCTCAATGCAACCCTCAAGCTCCCACGGCTGACGTTAGGGGTGCAGTCATGTGACGATTATGTGACTGGAGTAACAGACAAATCCAGACCACTGCACGGATCATCGCCATGTTGTAGTGGAGAGGCCTTGTGCTCTCCACCGGTCCAGGAGGTGCGTGCGTGAGGGAGAGGTGCACGTGCGCGAGAGGGAGGGAGATGTATGCATGCGTGAGAGAGGGGGGGGTGTGCGCGAGAGAGAGGAAGACGTGTGCCTGTGAGAGAGAGGGGGAGACGTGTGCGAGATACTCCTACTATCCCTAAAGCACTGTTTTCCCACTACAAAAGAAGTCCTTCTCCCCTGGGTGTGTGAGCCTTCATGGGTCCACTGCCCCCATCTGTTCCATGAACTTTCCTAGTTCCTTTGCCATGTTTCATTTGTCTGTCCATGGGTTGTGTATGTAGTTAAAGTAGGGGCTGCATGGTAGCACAGTGGGTAGCACTGTTGCTTCACAGTGCCAGGGTCCCAGGTTCGATTCCCGGCTTGGGTCACTGTCTGTGCGGAGTCTGTATGTTCTCCCCGTGTCCGCGAGAGTTTCCTCCGGGTGCTCCAGTTTCCTCCCACAGGTCCCGAAAGACGTGCGGTTCCTGTCCTCTGTTCCCTCTGGTAGGCCCACAATGTGGCGGTTATGGCTGCGTGACTGATTTTCTTGACCCTCGACTTTCCCTTTTAGTATCCCTTGCGCCGCCACTAACTTTGCCATTTCTGTCTCTGTGTGGCGATCCGGTCACTCTGGTCGGTGGAGGCCTTCTCCAGCTTCTTGATCGTCACTTCCCGAGTCTACAGTCGCATTTCTGACTTTTCTAGTGCCGCCTGCAAGGTGGCCAGCACCTCCGCCACTTTAGCTGTTGCCATCATCTCTATCTTGATGGCCTCCTTGAGCTCCTGCATTAGAAACTCCCTCCTTTCGTTCAACGAGGAGCCCTGCATGTGTCCGACAGTCCTATTCCTTCAGGTGTGACTGGGACCTCGCCGCACCAGGTGCTTGCCATTGCCTTGCTCTTTCTCTCCAGGCTTTTGCTGCCTTTGCCATCTTTTCAGCCTCTAGAATTGCTGCTGGGCTTGTCTTGTCCTGATGGTATTGGAGGAGGGTGAGAGGTTTTTCTCCCAGCTTTAGCGGCTATTTTGGGTTTAGGCACCTAAATTTTGTGCATCCGCTCAGCATATCCCCGTCACCAGAGACCCTACATCTTGTGGTCTTAAAGAAAAGGGCAGCACAGTAGCACAGTGGTTAGCCCAGTTGCTTCACACCTCCAGGGTTCCAGGTGCGATTCCCGGCTTCAGTCTGTGAGGAGTCTGCACGTTCTCCCCATGTGTGCCTGGGTTTCCTCCAGATGCTCTGGTTTCCTCCCACAGTCCAAAGATGTGCAGGTTAGGTGGATTGGCCATTCTAAATTGCCCTTAGTGTCCAAACATGGTTGGGTGGGATTGCTGGGTTACGGAGATAGGGTGGAGGTGTGGGCTTAAGTAGGGTGCTCTTTCCAAGGGCCTCCTTCTGCACTGTAAATTCTATGATTCTAAAGCCTTAAAACTTGCAACATGTGATGTTAGAACACCCATGGACAATCTCAAGAGCGACTGTCCAAAAAGAAGAACTGCCATCATATTATGTGGGCTATCAAGATTCCAAATTGACACTGCCACCCTCTGAGAATCACCTTCCAGGGAGGCAATAGGAACAAGCAAGCAATATAGGTTCTCCTGGAAAGGCCAACAGTGATCCTCATGTCCACAGATTAGGTTTTGCCATCCATAACAGGATCTTGGATGCACTGCCAAATCTCCCCAGTTGTATAACAGAAAGACTCATGACCCTTCACCTCCAGCTCAGCCATAATTAATGTGCCATCAACAGCACTTATACCCTGATCTTTGATACCGAAGATGTTAGGACAAAGTTCTACTCTGACCTTGATGAAGTCCTCACTGACATGTCAAAAAGACCATCCTTCCAGCAGACTTTAATGGCAGTGTTGGCTGTGACCCCAAGGTCTGGAGAGGAACCATTGGTGAAGACAGGGTGGGAAAATCCAATGCAAATGGTGTCCTCCTGCTGAGGAAGTATGATCAGTCTCAAGGCTAGAGTTCCCATTGCTTGTTCCACAGCAACACCTCAGCCAGAGTCGACTTGCCAACCAATGAGCACATTTTGCCCTGTAGTATAAATTGCTGTGAACTTACATTGATTTGCCATTCTTGCATTCGTCCTGATGAGTTCAAGGTGGAAAGTTTTGGCCACAGGTTTTTTTTCATCATTATTGATATTCAAGCACCTTTTTACACCCGAGATGAGGAGATTCAGTTATGTGAAGAGATCAGAAAACTGGGATTGTAGTCCTTCGAACAGAGTGTTAAAGGGAGATTGAATAGACATGTTCAAAATATGCAGGATTTTCATAGAGTAAATAGAAATCACAGCTTTAATGTAATTAGAAAAGGATCCAGAAATTGGAGAACCTTTTTTGGAAGCAGTAAATTGTTAAGATTGGGAATGATCTGGCTGAAAAAAAAGGTGATAAGATGCAGATACAATAGTAATTTTTAAAAGGAAATTGGATAGACACTGGTTTGGAAAAATTTGCAGGGCTATGAAGAAAGAGCATGGGAATGGCACTAACTGGACAGCTCTTTTAAAAAAAAACATACTGGTACACTGTGCCAAAAGGTAAGTTGTTGCTCCAATTAAGTACCCATACCCAGCCGCACAGATGGTGCAAGAGGGGGGACTTTAGAATCCTTGGGACATCGAGACCATTTCTAGGGTAGGTGTTACCAATGAACTGGTGATAGAAGCTAGGAAGGTCCTGTGGCAGCATCCTCACATCTGAGCCAGAAGCCGAGTTAAAGTCACATTCTGACATTGCAGGCCAAGGTGGTGTGTTCATAATGTGGCCGAATAGGTTGATTACCAATTTCCAAACCCTTCCAATATGCCTCTGGCAGGTAGTAAGGGCAGGCTAAACTCCTGGTCAGCCAGCACCTCCAGAAAATCACTGGAATACGGTGCCATGCGAAACCATGAACCGATAGGTGGAAGTCTAAGAGGGTGCCTCTTGGAGCATGGTACCTAAAGAAAGAGAGATGGAAGCCAAGATGCAGCATTTGAAAGGAGAAACAAAGAGCTCAAAGAATTAGGAGAGACTGCTAGCACTAAGAGTAGGACATTTTTTAACAAGTGTTCCGTGCAGTAAACTAAGAGGAGGCACAACAGGAATAAAGTAAAGTTTACAGTGCATGTGTGTAAACAAACAAAGCATGATAAATAAAGTTACACTGCAAGTTCAGATAGCCACATGAGAACATGATGCCATGTACACAATGAAGATCTGGTTCAAAAAAGAACAGAAATGAGTACTAAATATTGTGGATAAAAAAGGTATTCCGGAAAGACAAGAGGAGGGTGGCAGTATTAATTAGGAATGGTATTTCTGTGCTAGAGAGGGTGGATTTCCTGAAGCAGTCAAAGACAGAATCTATCGGTTACAGTTAAGGAACAATAGAGATATTAGCACATTACTGGGTTTGATTTGATTTATTGACACATTAGAATACAGTGAAAAGTATTGTTTCTCGCATGTTGTACAAACAATGCATACTGTACATAGGGAAGGAAGGAGATACTGCAGAATCCTATCCAGGTAGGTGTATCCTATCTGCCACCAAATTGTGAGAATGAAAGAGAGGGGCTAATGCGCCAGAATATTATAGAGATGCAAAACCATAGAGCAGTGATAATGGGGAATTTCAATTGCCCCAATATAGACTGGGATAGTAATAGTATAAAGAGCAGAGGGGGAAGAAGTGAGGGTGGAAATGAGAAAACACTGCGAGTGAACATATATTCTGCGATAAGCATATAAATAGTAAGAGGGTAGAAAGAGAGGCCAATTGGTGGCCAAATAAAGAACACATTGTATGTGGAAGCAGAGGGCATGGCTCAGGTAAAACTAGCATTTTACCAGTCTTCATTAAGGAAAAGGATGGTGTCAATGTCATAAGTAAGAAGACCAGGTAGTTGATGAACCAGATGGGTTAAAATTGCTGAAGTGGAGGTATTGAAAGGCTGGCAGAATGTCTGGTGATGGGGATGTGCTGAGTAGTCGCACATCAGGTGGTTCTCCTCCTACACATTCTAAATTAGGCGCTTTTACCCAAAATAGCCTATTAAAACAGGGGAAAAAATATCCCCTCACCCTAGCTAATAATACTACCAGAGGATGCCGAACAATGGTAACTCCAGAGGCTGTAAGGAGGCGAGAAACAGGAGAAACAAGCGGGTGAGACGGCAGACGCACGAAGGTCACTTTCTGTGTAGAGTCTGCATGTTCTCCCCGTATCTGTGTGGGTTTCCTCCAGGTGCTCCGGTTTCCTCCCACAAGTCCTGAAAGACGTGCTTGTTAGGTGAATTGGAAATCCTGAATTCTCCCTCAGTGTACCCAAACAGGCGCCAGAGTGTGGCGACTAGGGGATTTTCACAGTAATTTCATTGCAGTGTTAATGTAAGCCTACTTGTGGCAATAAAGATTATCTTGAAAGAGCTTGGAACCTTCTCGGGCTACAAACTCAACCTGAGCAAAAGTGAGATCTTCATGGGGACCTGCGAGGTGGAGGGCAGAGCTGGAGGGAATGCCATTTAAACAGGCCCAAAACTAATTCCTCTACCGGAGGATCCAAATTGCCCATGACTCAAGACGGATCCACAAGTGGAACCTGATAAGCCTGGTCAGTAGGAAGTTAAAAAGGACATGCAGAGGTGGGACACACTCCGACTCTCCCTGGCAGGGAGGACGCAGACAATCAAGATGTATGTATTGCCCAGGTTCCTCTTCCTGCTCAATCCATACCGATCTATACCCCAAGGCCTTTTCCAACTCAGTGGAAAAGTTGATCATGGCTTTTGTGTGGGTGGTGGAGGGTGAAGAACCCAAGGATACCCAAAAAAGTCCTGCAAAGAATGAGAAGTAGGGGTGGCCCAGCCCTCCCAAACCTGCAATAATACCACTGGGCAGCAACAGCAGAAAGAGTAAAGTGATGGATAAAGGAACCGGAGGCTGAATGGGTAAGAATGGAGAAGATTCCTGCTTGAGGACCTTCCTCTGGGCCCTGGCCACGGCAGTGCTCCCATCCCCACCGGCTAGACGCTCAACGAGCCCAGTGGTGATAGCCACACATCGGTTGTAGAATCAACGACAACAGCACTTTGGTCAAATCAAATATCCATTAAGGCCACCTGCAACAACCACAGGTTCGTGCCAGTCAAAATGGACACCACCTTCTAAAGGTGGAGACGTGATGGGGGAGACATTGTCAGTTCGGGACTTCTACACAGACAACAGATGACAACACTAGAGGAACTGATGGAGAATTTCCAACTGACCAGGTGAAATTAATTAAAATATATATATATGTTATTGGGCAGCACCGTAGCACAGTGGTTAGCACAGTTGCTTCACAGCTCCAGGGTCCCAGGTTCGATTCCCAGCTTGGGTCACTGTCTGTGTGGAGTCTGCATGTTCTCCCAGTGTGTGTGTGTGTTTCCTCCGGGTGCTCCAGTTTCCTCCCACAGTCCAAAGATGTGCAGGTTAGGTGGATTGGCCATAGTAAATTGCCCTCTGTGTCCAAAAAGTTTTGGTGGGGTTGCTGGGTTACGGGGATAGGATGGATATGTGGGCGTGGGTAGGGTGTTCTATCCAAGGGCTGGTGCAGACACGATGGGCTGATAGGCCTCCTTCTGCAATGATAATTCAAAAACCTCTTATGTAGGGAAACAAAGGCATACCCATAACCAAAACAATAATCACTAATAGAGGACCTACTGGACGTGGATATTCTAGGGAGGGGAAACTGCGGTGATTGTATGGGCGACTACTGGGATGGGCACACTCACCACTAGGCGAGATAAGGGAAAATGGTAGGCGGACCTAGGGCTTGAAATAGGATGGAGACTCTTGAGCGAAGCATTGCACAGGGTCAACTCCACCTCCACATGCGCAAGGCTAAGCCTAATTCAGCAGAGCCTTTGCAGCTGAAAGTGGTACACAGAGTTCACTTAACCCGAATGAGCAGGTTCTTCCTAGAGGTGGAGGATAAATGTGAACAGCACTAAGGAGGCCCGGCCAACCACACCCACATGTTCTGGTCATGCCCAGACTTGTCGGGTTGTGGACAGTCTTCTTCGAGATGATGTCCAAGGTTGTGGGGAAGAGGGTGGAGCCATGCCCGAGAGTGGCAGTCTTCGGGGTATCAGAGCAACCAGAACACTTTATGGGAAGGAGGGCTGATGCTCTTGGCTTCTTAATCGCCCGCCAGAGAATCCTGTTCAGCTGATGATCAGCAGCACCACCCAAAGCTGCAGACTGGCTGTCCGACCTATCAGAATTTCTCCAGATGGAGAAAATCAAATTCACCATCTGGGGGTCAGAAGAGGGCTTCCATAAAACGTGGGAGCCATTCACCAATCTGTTCCAAGACCTGTTTGTAGCCAATAGCCAATACGCCAGAGGGAGGGGAGGGGAGGGATCCACAGACACAAATTAAAAGGGGGGGTGGGGGAGAATGGAGGGAACAAAGAAACACAGAACCCAACCATACCCAACATGAAACAGTATACATACCACCATGCCACCCCAACAGGGCTAGATTGGAAGACCCAACGAGCAAAGAAGGCACACCAGATAATAGGAAGGGGAGGGGGAATCGGGAAGGAAGGGGGCAGTCAGGAGCAGGGGACCTAGCCAAAACTACACTCGCTGAGAATTCAGCAACTGATGTGAATGATAACTGATGTATATAGTTCCGGTGTATGTTGACATTCATCTTTGCTTTGTATGAAAAGAAAAACCCTAATAAAAACATTTAAATTAAAAAGAAAAGAGGTTGGCTGTGCATTAAAGGATGCTGAAGGAAATTGGGTGGAAATTGCAGAAGTACTGGCCATAATCTTCCAATCCTCCTTAGTTTTGGGGTGCAGGGACTGGTGTAAAGAGGACTGGAGAATTGTAAATTTAAAGGATACAAGGTAAAACCAGCAATTGCAGGCAACTCAGCTTGTCTCAGTGGTGAACAGCAATAATCTAGGACAAAGTTTTTTTTGAAACTTTAGAGTATCCAATTATTTTTTTCCAATTAAGGGGCAATTTAGCGTGGTCAATCCATCTGGCCTACACATCTTTTGGTTGTGGGGGCAAAACCCACGCAAACACAGGGAGAATGTGCAAACTCCACATGGACACGGGATTGAACCTGGGTCCTCGGTGCAGTGAGGCAGCAGGCTAACCCACTGCGCCACCGTGCTGCCCATCAAGAACAAAGTTAACACTGACTTAAGGAAAGCCAGCAGTATCTAACTAACTTGGTTGAGATTTTTGATGAGGTAACAGGAAGGGTTGATGATGGGAATGCAGTTGATGGCGTTTGATGAAGTGCCATTGCTTTTCTTGATTATGATTTAGGTTTTTGACATTTTCAGAGGATACAAAGCTTGGTAATTGTTATAACTTGCCTGCTTACCATTGGCTGGGGACTAATGACAATCCCACAATCCTGTGGGAGTATGAGCTTCTCCAGTGAGGGGGGTGGAGAAATCATTAGCAGACTCCCTGAATAAATAAAGCTGTCCAGTTTGGAACCAGCAGAGAGAGGAGTTAGCTGCAAGGGAAATTGCTGCTGTTGTGTATATATATGTTATTGTAAATAAATGTTATTTCTTTGTATCTTGAAGACTCGTGCTGGATTCTTCGTGGCCCTCTCAAAACTTGGAGATGGTGATTGTATTCTTAAGCAATAGCTGCCTTTGTCCTTTGGGGTGGTGGAAGTCTCATGTTTAGGATGCAAAGAGATGATGCTATTTTTTATATTTTTTGGGTCTGTTGTGTTATTCTGTGAAGCAGACTTGTGGATCTGGATGAGAAAATACTGCATTTGATGTTGGTATGGCCCAAGCGAATTTCCTATAAATAAACAAGCAGTGGACAAAAGACTGCATTAGGAGATAAGGGTTTGGATTATCAGCTGCTAAATTTCAAAGGGGAATAAAAGTTTTACAACATAGAAAAGGTTGTAGGAAAAAAAATAAAGAAGGTTATTAAATTTTATTTGACACATAAGTGGGGGAAAATAGGGAGAACAAGTATTACAACACCCTGAGCGAGTGTGCGGTCAATTCCAGCTCCACAGACCCCGGAGTCCCAACGGAAGTGAATTAACCAATAATGTGTGTTTTCCTGAGATCTTTAACACTTAATTGCTCCAATAAATTACAGGCACCAGATTTATGAGTAAAACATTAACAAATTGTTGATTTGTAACAAGAGTAAAAGATTTAAGAGTCTACCTATTCCCAGAACCCCCATCCCACCCTCACCGCAAACATACGGTAAAGGGGGTAGGAAGGGTTAAAAAATAAATAGGGGTTCAGATGTAGGAGAGATTTGAGGATCTTCGGTGCTGGGGTTGATGACCTTGTGGGCGGTGATCCCTTCAGAAGGGAACTAACAGTTGGTTAGTTTGGATCTTCAGGCTGGACTACTCAGGCCGGACTCGCAGGCTGTGGGGACACACTAACATATGTTGGACTGCGCCTTACCCCGGAAGATGCACTTTAGTACTGCTCAGTTTCTGAGATGTGGTCAGCTTTCACACACTCATCAACAGCTTGTCTCAGTTGAACAGAATATCAGAGCAACAGTTTTCGCAAGGCCTTGAGTGGTCTGGTACATTTAATGGTCGTGGAATCCGGAAAATTCCTTCTCCCAGGTCTATCTTCAGTCTTTGAGTACTCGCAAACTGCTCTATGTACCTGAAGAGAGTTCCAGCTAAGATCTTAAAGAGAAATCCTCTCTTCTGGGAAAGAGGCTCAAAAAGATTCAGCTTAGCTGTGCTGTTCCAAAACAAAATTGAAAGCAAAAACAGAGACCCCAGCAGGTCAGTCTACAATAATCCGGACCAATCCGCATGAAGAATCTGCTTAGTCCCAGAATTGCAATGGAGCAGATTGGTTGCTAGCCAAGTCTGGCAAGGCGTGTCACTGCTGATGTCAACATCTCCTGCTACTGTTTTTTTAAATTAAAGGTGTAGACCCAAGCAATGCCTAGGTGCAGGAATTGTAACAGCCGAAAGAATGGGAATTAAAACGGAAACAAGAGTCCAATGAGGATTCACAAGAGGGTTCCTTACACAATAAAGATTTTTATATTTTGGAAAAGTGAATGAAGAGCAGAGGTCAAAGGAATCAAATATGGAAGAGCAAATAAATATTTAATAATAATCTTTATTAGTATCACAAGTAGGCTTGCATTAGCACTATAATGAAGTTACTGTGAAAATCCCCTAGTCTCAACAATCCGGCGCCTGTTCGGGTACACTGAGAGAATTTGGAATGTCCAATTCACCGAGCAATCACGTCTTTCATAAGGAGAGATGCTGAGCTTTGTTAAGGGATGGTTGTGAGAATTCTTGGGGTTTAGCTTTGTTTTGAGAAAAGAACTGAAGAGGAAAAGTTTTAAACAACCAAGTCAGAAGTATTTTTCAGAAAGCAGATTTGAAGTTTCTTGAATTTCAACATCAGGGTGGGGGTGAGGTTGAGGGGTCCTGTGATATTCCCTTCCGACAGCAACAGCAGAGTTACTAGTGGTTATATTATTAGAATTATGTAGTTTTGTCTCGAGGGTGTTTACCTGCGTGTCTAACAAATTGAGGCTCTTTTGGGGGATGTTTTGCAAAGCACATTTTAACTGTGTAACTGTAATCTTGTGTGGTTAGCTTTTTCTAAATTCATTCATGGTACATGGGCATTGCAGGCTGTGGTAGCATTTGGTGCCCATCCACAATTGCCCCCGAGGGGGCATTTAAGAGTCAACCACATTGCTGTGGGTCTGGAGTTACATGTAGGTCAGACCAGGTAAGTGTCATGATGTCAGATTTCTTTCCATAAAGGACATGAGTGAACCAGATAGGTTTTTATGACATTGGTTCCATGGTTATCATCAGACTTTTATTGAATTCAAATTTCAACATCTGTGGTGGTGGGATTTGAACCTGGGTCCCCAAGGCATTACCTTCGGTCTCTGGTTTACTAGTCCAGTGACAATACCACTTCACCAACACCGCTCCGTTTTAATTTAACATTTGGAGTCCTCAAAGTGTTACTGGAATTTGTGGCTTCTGAATGCCGTAGACTTTTCTTAATAGAATACAAAAGGGTTATGATGCATGGGCAAGGTTTCCCTTTGGAATCTGGTTTGCGCAGCAATTTGAAGGAGTCTTGGCCAATTGCTGAACGCATGCTGTATACAGCAGCATGGTAGCACAGTGGTTAGCACTGTTGCTCCACCGCGTCAGGGCCTCTGTTCGATTCCCAGCTTGGGTCACTGTGCGGAGTCTGCACATTTTCCTCCAGGCACTCTGGTTTCCTCCCACAAGTCCCAAAATACGTGATTGTTAGGTGAATCGGACATTCTGAATTCTCCCTCAGTGTACCTGAGCAGGTGCCGTAATGTGGCGACTAGGGAATTTTCACAGTAACCTCTTACAGTGTTAATGTAAGCCTACTTGTGACACTAATAAAGATGATTATTATAAAAGATGCAACAATAATAAAAATCTTTATTAGTGTCACAAGTAGGCTTACATTACCATGCAATTATTGTGAAAATCCCCAGTCGCCACACTCAGGCGCCTGTTCAAGTACACGGAGAGAGAATTCAGAATGTCCAATTCACCTAACAAGCACATCTTTTGGGACTCATGGGAGGAAACCGGAGCACCCGGGGGAAACCCACACAGACAGGGGAGAACGTACAGACTCCGAAGTGACCCAAGCCTTGAATCGAACCCGGGTCCCTGGTGCTGTGAAGCAACAGTGCTAACCACTATGCTATTGTCCCGCCCACATAGCAAATTTTTACATAGTTGGGTCTCACAAACAACAAATTTGAACATAGTTAGGTCTCACAAACAGCTCAAATCTCGAGTGGGACTTGAACCCACATCCTTTGACCACTGAGAAAAACTGATGTGTTGCACAATTCCTTTCCCTCCTTCACTTATGGGTACAAACATTGGCAAGAACGTGATTTCATGGGAATGTGATAGCTTGTGTGTTCTACAAAGTTCTAGGAGGAGGAGAGCCGAGATAATGTCCAGCCATTTCATGCATTGCAAAGCTTGAACCCTGAACCTCTCTGCATTCATACGGTTTCCACTGGCGGGTCACTAGATAGTGATCAGGAGCAATATTCCTCGCTGGCTCAGGGGTGCCAAAGAAAGGTTGCAAATAAACATGCCTGATAGGGGTAGTTTAAGCAATCATAACAAGGTAGTTCTCTATTCTCAAGTAACATTTGGTAACAATCACACATCCAACATAATGCTTTCCTTGTTACAAAGACCCAAAATTTCCTTCATTACTTTGTACTGAAATCTCAAAATGCTCAATTTTGTTTAAATAGCTTGAGGTTCTTTTCAGTAGCTGAATGCAGAAAACTTATAAATAGAATACAAAAAGTATTGTGAAATTGCATTATTTCCACTTGCCTGCAGAGAACTTTTGCAGGCAATCTCTCAAAAAATATTGTAAAAATTCTTTCAAAGGATGTGGGCATCACGGGCAAGGATAAGAGTTGTTGCCCATCCCTAAATGATGGTGATCTACCATTTTGAACTGCAGTTCATCTAGGCCAGTTACACCCACAATGCTGTTATGGAGTTCTAGGATTTTGATCTACTGACGTGAAGAAATGGCAATCTCGTCCCAAATCAGGATTATTTGGGGCCTGGAAGGAACTTGCACAGGTGGAGCACACATTCAATTGCCACCCTTGTCCTTGGTGTTATAATTCAGAGGTTTGGAAGATGCTGTCAAAGGAGCATTGGTGAGTTGTAGTATATCCTCCATATTGTAGACACTGCTGCTATTATTGCCAGTGGGGGGCAGCACAGTGTCACAGTGGGTTTACCCTGCTGTCTCACGGCACCGAGGTTCCAGGTTCGATCCCGGCTCTGGGTCACTATCCGTGTGGAGTTAGCACATTCTCCCCATGTTTGCGTGGGTTTCACCCCCACAAGCTAAAGGCGTGCAGGCTTGGTGGATTGGCCAAGCTAAATTGCCCCTTAATTGGAAAAAAATAATTGGGTACTCTAAATTTATAAAGAATTATTGCCAGTGGGTGGTAGTGAATGTTTAAGGGGATGGATGAGGTGCTGCTCAAGAAGTCTGCTGTATTCTGAATGGTGTCATAGAATTTACAGTGCTGAAGGAGGCCATTCAGCCCATCGAGTTTGCACCGGCCCTTTGGAAAGAACTACTTAAGCCTCCATCGCCACCCTATCCCCGTAACCGCAGCCAAGCTTTTTTGGACACTAAGGGCAATTTAGCATGGCCAGTCCACCTTACCTGCACATCGTTGGACATGACATTACCATGAGATGTCACGCTTCTATGGTTGGAGTTGTACTCATCCAGGCCAAACGGAGAGTATTCCATCACACTGATGACTTGTACCTATAGATGGTGTACTTGCTGCAGAATTCCAAGCCAGTTCATGGCACCCCATGGTGTTGGGGGATTCAACAATGGTTATATCATTGAATGTTATGGGGAAATTGTTAGATCCTCTCTTGTCAGAGATAGCCAGTGCTGGCATTTGTATTGTGAATATTATGCACCAATTATCATCCCAAATGTGAACATCATACAGGTCTTGATACGTATGGACAGACTGCTTCTGTATAGAGTTATTGTAAATGGAGGGTAGCACGGTGGCACAGTGGGTTAGCCCTGTTGCCTCACGGCGCCAAGGTCCCAGGTTCGATCCCAGCTCTGGGTCACTATCCGTGTGGAGTTTACTCATTCTCCCCGTGTTTGCGTGGGTTTCACCCCCACAACTCAAAGATGTGCAGGCTAGGTGGATTGACCACGCTAAATTGCCCCTTAATTGGGTACTCTAAATTTATAAAAGTAAATGGTACTTAACATTGCAAACATCACCACTTCCGAGCCTTATGATGGAGGAAGATTATTGATAGATAGATAGATAGAGAAATACAGCACAGAACAGGCCCTTCGGCCCACGATGTTGCGCCAAACTTTTGTCCTAGGTTAATCATAGAATTTTGGACAATTTTTCATGGCCAATCCACCCAACCTGCACATCTTTGGACTGTGGGAGAAAACCGGAGTACCCGGAGGAAATCCACGCAGTCACGGGGAGGATGTGCAGACTCCACACAGACAGTGACCCAAGTCGAAATCGAACTTGGGACCCTGGAGCTGTGAAGCAATTGTGCTATCCACAATGCTACCGTGCTGCCCTTAAGAAGTTAACCTACACTCCATTATTCTACCCTAATCCATGTACCTATCCAATAGCCGCTTGAAGGTCCCTAACTTTTCCGACTCAACTACTTCCACAGGCAGTACATTCCATGCCCCCACTACTCTCTGGGTAAAGAACCTACCTCTGACATCCCCTCTATATCTTCCACCATTTATCTTAAATTTATGTCCCTTTGTAATGGTGTGTTCCACCCCGGGAAAAAGTCTCCGACTGTCTATCTATTCCCCTAATCATCTTATAAACCTCTATCAAGTCGCCCCTCATCCTTCTCCATTCTAATGAGAAAAGGCCTAGCACCCTCAACCTTTCCTCGTATGACCTACTCTCCATTCCAGGCAACATCCTGGTAAATCTCCTCTGCACCTTTTCCAAAGCTTCCACGTCCTTCCTAAAATGAGGCGACCAGAACTGCACACAGTACTCCAAATGTGGCCTGACCAAGGTTTTGGACAGCTGCATCATCACCTCACAGCTCTTAAATTCAATCCCTCTGTTAATGAGGGATTGGGGGCAGCACGGTAGCATGGTGGTTAGCATAAATGCTTCACAGCTCCAGGGTCCCAGGTTCGATTCCCGGCTGGGTCACTGTCTGTGCGGAGTCTGCACGTCCTCCCCGTGCGTGCGTGGGTTTCCTCCGGGTGCTCCGGTTTCCTCCCACAGTCCAAAGATGTGCGGGTTAGGTGGATTGGCCATGCTAAATTGCCCGTAGTGTCCTAAAATGTAAGGTTAAGGGGGGGTTGTTGGGTTACGGGTATAGGGTGGATATGTGGGTTTGAGTAGGGTGATCATTGCTCGGCACAACATCGAGGGCCGAAGGGCCTGTTCTATGTTCTAATGAACGCTAGCACACCATAGGCCTTCTTCACAGCTCTATCCACTTGAGTGGCAACTTTCAAAGATCTATGAACATAGACCCCAAGATCTCTCTGCTCCTCCACATTGCCAAGAACCCTACCGTTAACCCTGTATTCCGCATTCATATTTGTCCTTCCAAAATGGACAACCTCACACTTGTCAGGGTTAAACTCCATCTGCCACTTCTCAGCCCAGCTCTGCATTCTATCTATGTCTCTTTGAAGCCGACAACAGCCCTCCTCACTATCCACAACTCCACCAATCTTCATATCATCTGCAAATTTACTGACCCACCCTTCAACTCTCTCATCCAAGTCATTAATGAAAATCACAAACAGCAGAGGACCCAGAACTGATCCCTGCGGTACGCCACTGATAACTGGGCTCCAGGCTGAATATTTGCCATCCACCACCACTCTCTGTCTTCTATCGGTTAGCCAGTTTGTTATCCAACTGGCCAAATTTCCCACTATCCCATGCCTCCTTATTTTCTGCACAAGCCTACAATGGGGAACCTTATCAAATGCCTTACTAAAATCCATGTACACTACATCCACTGCTTTACCTTCATCCACATGCTTGGTCACCTCCTCAAAGAAGTCAATAAGACTTGTAAGGCAAGACCTACCCCTCACAAATCCGTGCTGACTATCCCTAATCAAGCAGTGCCTTTCCAGATGCTCAGAAATCCTATCCCTCAGTACCCTTTCCATTACTTTGCCTACCACCGAAGTAAGACTAACTGGCCTGTAATTCCCAGGGTTATCCCTATTCCCTTTTTTGAACAGGGGCACGACATTCGCCACTCTCCAATCCTCTGGTACCACCCCTGTTGACAGCGAGGACGAAAGGATCATTGCCAACGGCTCTGCAATTTCATTTCTTGCTTCCCATAGAATCCTTGGATGTATCCCGTCAGGCCCGGGGGACTTGTCTATCCTCAAGTTTTTCAAAACGCGCAACACAGCTTCCTTCCTGACAAGTATCTCCTCGAGCTTATCAGTCTGTTTCACACTGTCCTCTCCAACAATATGGCCCCTCTCGTTTGTAAATACTGAAGAAAAATACTTGTTCAAGACCTCTCCTAACTCTTCAGACTCAATACACAATCTCCCGCTACTGTCCTTGATCGGACCTACCCTCACTCGTCATTCTCAGATTTCTCACATATGTGTAAAAGGCCTTGGGGTTTTCCTTGATCCTACCTGCCAAAGATTTTTCATGCCCTCTCTTAGCTCTCCTAATCCCTTTCTTCAGTTCCCTCCTGGCTATCTTGTATTCCTCCAGCACCCTATCTGAACATGCTTTGGCATAGGGTATGGCCCAAAGGTATTTTATGTTAGAATTTTCTGTTTGAGGATGGATAAGCACAAGATATTAGGGATGGGAGATTTGAGATATCAGCTAAATTGAGCAGCTGATTTTTTATCTGCTTGTGGTAGAAAATGATATCTAATTTCAATGCTTTCTCCAAGGGATTCATTTTCTGGTGCTATCCCATCATTGAAGCTGTTTTTTTCGTCCTGACATACACACCTTACCCAAGATCACTTTCCACCCCAACACTGCCAGTTTGGCAGAATGGCAACTGAAAACTTCATTTTTTTGCTCTGTTTCAGTTTAGGCATCTTTAATTGTATTCCTCAACATTCCCACTGTTGACTTTTGCAAAGCAGCGACCAACATCACATGGGTTATACAGCACAGAAACAGGCCATTGAGCCCAACCACTCCAAGCTGGTGTTCCTTTGTGGATTTGTTGTTGAAGTGAGGCTACATACTGTGGTGCGATACAATGCTGTTAGTGCTAAACTTTCAGTATCTCATGGGATGTCCATCTTTTGAGTTGCTGGATGTGTTAATCAATTTCATTCATCACAATGGTAATGCCACAGTATGCAAGGATGGTGCTCCATCACTATGAAGACAACTTCATGTTCTTGCCCTCGTATGTTTGTGAGAGATTAGCTAAAGATACTTCAGTGTTCTCAACTCATGAAGGTTTTCAGCTCAAATCACTTGTGCTGGTAAATAATGCTGAGCTCAAAAGCAGACAGTAACAGTTCAACTGCTCTGATGGTTATAACCAAGGAGTAGCACAATTTGCCAGAAATAGCATGTGAAAGGATGGTCCAGTACCATAGATATTGAGCTACAGCACCTAATTATGACTGAACCATGCAGAATTGAATGAACTTGTTTAATTAACAGAATACACAGAAGTAATTCCTATCTTCTAAGAAGCAAGAATGTGCAAGAGTTAACTGCTTTTGTCACCAGGTGAACAATTTAAACATTCTGAACATGGCAGTCTCTCAAAAGAAAACTCATTGAATGCAGTCCAAAGAATGATCTTTGAATACAATCAGGTGGCTAATAGGCAGAGTTCCAGCTTAAGCGAGCATCCAAGCAGAGAATTTGATCTATATTATATTTCTGTAGTACAAGCACAGATCTTTCTCACCTGGAACATATGCACAGCTACTAAAAACTCTTCAAAAGCTGGAAAGCAAAACTGATCAGTTTGGTCAGATAAGGATTGTTCCCAGTTCACAAGTGAAAAGAAGAAATATCAAATTACAAAGACTTCAAAGATAATTTAAAAATCAAATCAAGCAATCGAAATGTGTGCAAAGAAAGTGAGTGAATGCACACGAAGAGCGAAGTTCTGGGCACTTCAAGAACACCTGTCTTGTATGCATCGAACATCCCCTCCTCATTGATCACAACAGGACAATGCTTAATCTCAAAAATAACTCACCACCAGCAGTACTCCAATCCCATGACGGATAATGTAAAATGCCCTCCCTAGTCACATTTCTATATTGGACGAGAAACCATTAATTGTTCTGAACAGCTTCAGTCAAGTAAATAAAAAAATCGTACACCCTCTATTAAATTTACTAAAATCAAGTAACAATGGGTTTTAATAGATATAGAACATTAACTACCTTAATTAGCTATTGTTTTTTAATATTAAACTGCTACCACTTGATCACGAGTACAAAGGCAACAATGGTTCATTTTTGAAATATCCATATTCCTCTGATCAATGCATTTCAACTTCAAAAGCAAATGGCCCAAATATAGTGAAAAATTCTAACTGAAAGTCCCAGAGATTTTTTTGGTTTAAATTTAACAAGTAGAACAGTGCACCCAACTAAGTCACAAAGGGGGAGGAGCCATATTGAGAGTCAAAGAGTAGGAATGATTGAAAGCATTGTTGAAATTATACTCTGCACTGGTAGGAAGCAAATTCAGGAACACATTGACCTACGTTGCCCAAAGTTGGACCCCAGTTGTGTCTGTTGAAGACCTGCAGACTGGAGGCTGTGACCCTGCCACTAAGAGAGAATGAAAAACAAAAAACTACTCAAGCCTCTGCATTCAGTACCATTGGAAAAGAAATTGTACCAGGTTTTAAAACAAGCTTAAGGTAATACAAATAAAGGTGTAGAAGTGTAATTAGCAAATAAGTGAGAGAAAGAATGGGAAATAAAAAGAATGAAGATATTCAGTGTCAACCATGGTATTCACACACACGCTGTTTTCAGATATACCTTTACACATCAGCTATCACCAAGGCATCAGAAACACTGCATCAGACAATCTTAAGCTGAAATAAAATTTCCCTTCCCTCATGGGCTTCCTCATACCACTTATTTAGAACAGCAGTTAAATACAAGTCAAGACTAGGATTCAAACCATTGTCTCTTTGAAGACCAACTCCCTGAAGCAGTAGCCACTCCAGCTCATGGCCCTCTGCAACCCAACAATTTAATCAACCAGAAGATGACACTACTCTTTCCCCATTACAGAATGCCTGTGTTGCTACTTGCAATATTTGCTGAATGAAGCAGCTGAGACCAAAGTCCAAACCCTTCCGGCTGGAGGGGAAGCAGGAGTGGGATTCAGAGGCTTAAGTTCAATTCTCTAACGCAGTCATGCCACAAGGCTAAGTGCTTGGTCCTTTTTGTGTGTGAAGTAATAGTATTCTATGATATCTTGTGCTATCTAGAGATCTCTCTCAGCAGTGGTTTCATCAGGCCTGCATTATAATATATAATCTTTATTGTCACAAGTAGGCTGACATTAACACTGCAATGAACTGTGAAATGCCCCTAGTCGCCACACTCCGGCGCATGTTCGGGGACACTGAGGGAGAATTCAGAATGTCCAATTCACCTACAGCATGTCTTTCGGGACTTGTGGGAGGAAACCGGAGCACCCAGAGGAAACCCACGCAGACACAGGGAGAACGTGTAGATTCTGCACAGACAGTTACCCAAGCCGGGAATCGAGCCTGGGACCCTGGCAATGTGAAGCGATAGTGCTAACCACTGTGCTACCATGCTGCCCTACTTGGTTCGTTATCACTAACTGAATATATGTAGTAGAAAAACAAGATACTGCAGACGCTAAAAATCTGAACATAAACAGAAAATTCAGGGAATATTTTCTAGTTCTGACAAGTTACAGATATGAAATATTAACACTTTCTCCCTCCAATGATGCTGCCTGACCAGTCGAGTATCCAATATTTTCTATTGGCATACGTAGCACATTGGTCAATTATATACTAATCAGTGTTATTCTTCAATAAATTTGGGCGGCAGTGGTTGCACTGCTGCCTCATAGTTCCAGGAACTCGGGTTCAATTTCGACCTTGGGTGGAGTTTGCAGATTCTCCGTGTCTGCATGGTTGCTTCCGGATGCTCCGGTTTCCTCCCACAGTCCAAAGATGTCCAGGTTAGGTGGATTGGTCATGCCAGATTGACCCTTAGGGTGGGGTTATAAGGCGGGGGATTGAGTCCAGGTAGTGTGGTCGTTCAAAGGGTATATGCAGACTCGATGGGCCGAATCGCCTCCTTCTGCACTGTAGGAATTCTATGAAATAAAAACATTTAGATTTTTGGCTTCCGTGTAGCAATTGAACTTCCATCTTTCATAAGACTAAAAGGCACAGGAGCAGAAGTAGGCTATTCAGCCCATCAAGTCTGCTCCGCCATTCATTGGCACCACCACTCTTGCCCCCGTTTCAGCTTACAAATAGAGGGCAAACCAATTCTGATTTCCAAAGAGGATCCAAGCGTTCCGCCTCCATTTAACCATGAAGCTGTGGAGCTGTACCAAGTTTAAATAGATTTAACATTAAATTTGCAAGTTGTGGATATGAATGATTTCAAAGTTCCATTTCGAGATTTGTCCATCGATGAGACAACAATGTAACAACAGTCCTTTCCAAATCTCCTGGCCCAAGTATTTTAACACCAGATTTAGAAGTCTCCGCACAAATATGATCAAATTGCTTGGGCAATGGATGTAGTTTAAATACTTGTGGTAAATCATACTGCAATAGTCGACTAACCAGTTCAATCAAAGTGGCCCTCAATGTGACCTGATTTTATCCTATTTTTCATGCCTCTGAGCCCTCATCAGATCGGTCACTCCATATTAATAAACTGGATTTCTCTGGGGATTTGCACAAGTGATTATTTTTGAAAGTGAAGCACATGTAGTTCCCTACCTGGTAATTTTATAGGAGTGACCTTCAAGCACCTCTGTCAAAGAGCAACTGCGGCCCTGAGCTTTAAAAAAAAGTACGCCAATCATAAGGACATGTACATTTGTTCAATAAACCACAGTTCCACTACCAACCAGAATTCAACATAGTAAAGGAATGAATTTTGGTCTGCCAATAATTTCCTAACTAATTTTGCAAACTAACTAGATATCACTGACTGAAACAGTAGATTTACCTTTGACGTTTAGAATTATATTTTTGTAATATCTTGTGTGACGAGTACTCCGGGATCAGTCAGTGCTTTCAAGAGAGGACAGGAACTGAAAGAAAAGTGAGGAGGAGAGAAAGGAATAAAGAGCCCCCTACACAAAACTTCATTAGTTGACTAAAATTAGATAGGCAGAAAGGTTTTGCTCCTCCAACAATAGTCTATACATATGCTTACCAGCTGAAAACTCCTTTGCTGTTGCAGCAGATTACAGAACTGTCTACCGAAAAATACACTATTTCTCATCATGAATGAGCATTCCAGACAAATATTTCACCAGGAAGACTACAAAGGAGGTAGGGAAGAAGCAATCAGTTGCCATGAAATTCACAATAGACAGGGAGGTAGACAAGTAACCTGATTTTGTTTCTGAAAAAAGTTACTACAATGTATTTTATTTTTTTTGCCAAATAAATTTTTGTTCTCCAAAAAGAAAACTTGACTGCAATAAAAAGAGGGAGCAAAAATAAAATAGGAGGCAAGCATTTGCAATTCAGTGTTTTCAAGAAGGGAGGTAGCTGGACAGAGACGAGTAGGAGATGGTTGCTTGGGTTTCACTGTTTAATCTCCCACTGAGTGTATCAGGTGGTTGGTTCATATCCCATTCATACTGGTTACGGCGCTGCAGGAGTTTGTGCTGTCGTTGTCGGCACCACTACACCTTCTGGCTGAACGGCTGGGCCTGGATCTACAGGGAAATACAAGATTGATTAGCTTTTATGCACATAAAGGTCACAGTGTTCAAAATAAATCTCTTCCTTCTCAACTATACTTTCTTCCCATCTACAGCAAACTGCACAGACAATGGGAACCTCAGTTTCGCATCTCAGAACTAATCCTTGAAAATGAGGGACCAACTTGGGTTGTCTGAGTCCTGGCACCAAGTGCCAGGCAATGACCATCTCAACAAGAGAGGATCGAACCATCTCCACACACATTCAACAACATTACTATCGCTGAATCCCCCATTATCAACATCCTGGGGTTAGCATTGACCAAAAACACAATGGTACCAACCATATACTGTGGCTACAAGGGCAGGTCAGAGGCTGGGAATTCTGTGACAGGTCACTCACTTCCTGACTCCCCAAAGCCTGTCCACTATCATCCATTAAAGAGCAATTAGGGATGGGCGATAAACGTTGGCCAAGCCAGCAAAGCCCACATCCTGCCAATGATTCAGGGTCACATTAAGAATGAGGAAGCTAGGAGCAAAAGAAGTCAAGCAAAACTCTATTAAGAGTTAAGATGAGTAACTTGACAGGGAAGGACAAAGAGGTAAACAATATAAATCGAGTCAAGAGCAAAACCTATTTTTGCAGAGATAATGTTCAATGACCTGATAAACATATAATTCCTCAACCAATATCCCCCAAAAGCAAATTAACTAATTATTCATTGCATTGCTATTTGAAAGATCTTGCTGTGCACACATTAGCTGCCATGTCTACCTACAAAACAATAGTAACTACATTTCAAAGGAACGCATTGGCCATGAAATGTTTTGGGACTTGATTTAAGCAGAGTTAGGTCCTGGAAGTTCTTTATTTCTGCAGTGAAATTGAGCCATGAAGCTAAGGGATTTATAGAGTGTTATAACCTCAGGACATCTCAAACCACTCTACAGCCCGCAAGTATTTTTTTGAAGGGTTATTGTTGTAACATGGAAAGGGATCACGGCTGGAAAAAAGGTCAGCTTGGGTTTTCTGCTCCTGTTCACAATCCAGTGACCACGGATGTCAAGAATAGTTGAATAGCTATCACCAAGACTAGCAAGTGGAAATTCAAAACAGTGACATAGTTCTTTCAACCCTTATTGAGCCAGCAATAAACCTATTGTCCTGCTTGGCCCCCCTAATCCTCGGTTAAGAACACATGGAAAAGTACCAGCAACAGAGCATTTACCAGAAATATGGGAGAGGAGAAGAAAAAAGAACAAGGTCTGGAAAAAGTTCCAAATTGTAACTAAGCAGAGGCAGAAAGTGACCTGCCAGAACTGACACATAGCTGGCCACCTGAAGGTACACAAGAGCAAAACATCCACTGCCCGGTAATTCTCACACTTTGGGAAAAGCCCCAGCTATCCACTTGGCTTAAAAGCGATGACTCCTGCTTTAACTGAATCATTACAGACAAAGCAATGGGCCAGGATTCACCGATATTGCGGCCAAGTGTTGACGCCAGCGTCAAAACCGGCGCGAGCAACGCCATTGTCAACGGGCCTACAGGCCCAGTAATCCTCCTCTTCCTCGGGGGCTAGTACGGCGGCAGAGTGCTGTGTGCTGATCCGGCGCGAAAGCCGGCCCTACATGGCCAGCGCAAGAATGCCATTGCCGTCACCGCGCCGGCACAAGCACATGGTTGCCGTCTCCATGCTGGCCCCTGGGCAACAAGGCGGAACCCGACGCGGAGGAACATAGGCCCCCTTCGGAATGAGCGCGCCCGCCGATCAGTAGCCCCTGATCGGGTGCCTGGCCACCGTGGAGGCTCCCTCTGGAGTCGGATCCCCCCCCCCCCCCCCCCCCCCCCAATCAGGACGGCCCCCGCAGCCAGAACGCAGAGGTCCCGCCGGGTAGGATCATATGCAAACCACGCCGGCGGGACACGGCGGGCACTAAGCCCGTCGAGCGCAGAGGACGGCGCCTTGCGACCGCGATTGCCGCAGATTCTCTGGTCGCCAGAGAATCGGCGGCCCAGCGTCAGAGGGGCGTGGCATGATTCCTGTGGCCTCCGCCCATTCTCCGACCCGGCAATAGTACAGATTTCAAGTTCACCTGGGTTGGTGTTGCATGAGAAACACACAAATTGAAACCAGTTTTATTACAAATGAAGAATACTAAAGAGTGTTAGGATTGAGGCGAGTGTAATTAGCCTAAGTGGCACATGAAGAAAGTCACCAGATGCAATGTTGTAACATTCATTCCAAAACATTTTCTTCAATAATAATATGGTAATGCATAGGAGATCTTTAAGTTAGAAGTGAGGGTCACTGGGAGAGAGCATTTGTAAGGGCCAACACGAGTGTTCGATGAGTAGCAAGATTTGAAAATTGCTGCGTTACTATGAATTGTGTCCACCAATCTATCTATCCAAGATGGTGGTTTAGTAATCATCCAGATACAGAAGTTGAAAAAGCCAAATTAACAGAAAATAAAAGGAATACACAGGGTGTCCTTGGCCCAACCATCTTCAGCTGCTTCATCAATGACCTCCCTTCCATCATAAGGTCAGAAGTGGGGATGTTTGCAGATGACTGCACAATGTTCAGAACCATTCGAGACTCCTCAGATAACGAATCAGTCCATGTCCAAATACAGCAAGAGTTGGACAATATTCTGGCTTGGGCTGACGAGTGGTAAGTTACATTCGGGCCACAGAAGTACCAGGCAATGACAATCTCCTACAAGAGAGGATGTAACCATCGCCCCTTGACATTCAATGGCATTTTCATCGCTGAATCCCCACAATCAACACCCTGGGTGTTACCATTGACTAGAAACTGAACTAGCTCATGTTAGTACTGTGGTTACCAGGGAAGGTCAAAAGCTAGGAATCCTATGGAGAGTAACTCATCTCCTGACCCCCCCAAAGCCTGTCCACCATCTACAAGGCACAAGTCAGGGGTGCAATGGAATACTCTCCACTTGCCTGAATGAGTGTAGCTCCAACAACATTCAAGAAGCTCAACAGCAGGACAGCATGATGACACAATGGTTAGCACTGCTGCTTCACGGCGCTGAGATACCTGGGTTCGATCCCAGTCCCAATTGACTGTCCGTGTGAGATTTGCACATTCTCCCAGTGTTTGTGTGGGTCTCAACACCACAACCCAAAGATGTGCAGGTTAGGTGGATTGGCCATGCTAAATTGTCCCTTAATTGGGAAAAAAAAGAATTGGGTACTCCAGCCAGGAAAAAGCAGCCCGCTTGATGCTCCCCTTCCATAAACATTCAAACCCATCACCACCAACGAACAATGGCTGTGTGTACCATCTACAAGATGCACTGCAGAAACTCACCAAGGTTCTTCAGACAGCAACTTCCAAACCCACAACCATCTAGAAGGGTAAGAGCAGTAGATACCTGGGAACACCACCACCTGGAGGTTCCCCTCCAAGTCACTCACCACCCTGACTTGGAAATATATTGCCGCTCCTTCTCTGACGCTGGGGCAAAATTCTGGAACTGCCCAACAGCACTGTGGATGTACTTAAACTTCAGGGACTACAGCTGTTCAAGAAAGCAGCTCACCACCACCTTCTGAAGGGCAACTAGAGATGGACAACAAATTCTGGCCTAGCCAGTGACGCCCACATCCCGCAATAGAATTAAAAAAGGAAATCAGATTTAAATAGGAGGATCCTTACAGATTCTTTAGTGAAGCACATATTTTGCTCTTTATGCACATATGTTTGAGAAATCCTTACACATGCCATTGGTAGCAGCTGCTGGTCGTGGACCCATCATGTTAGCATGTGCTGTTGCTGGTACAACAGTTGGGTTTTGATGGGGTGGGGCTCCTGATGGCATATTCGGCTGAAGATTCGGCATCATACGGCCTGCCATGGGTTGCCCTGGCATCATCGTCCCAGCTCCTGACATCTGACCTATTAAAATACCAAAAATCACAAATGAGAAAGACTAAATATGCATCACAACATTGTCAAAAGCACACATCCAACACAGCATGTTAAAACTCAAATCCATTCATATCACCATATGCAATGCGGAATTTTGAAATGTAGACTTTGAACGTGGGGCAGCACGGCAGCATAGTGGTTAGTACTGTTGCTTCACAGCTCCAGGATCCCAGGTTCAATTCCCGGCTTGGGTCACTGTCTGTGTGGAGTCTGCACATTCTCCCCGTGTCTGTGTGGGTTTCCTCAAGGTGCTCCGGTTTCCTCCCACAGTCC
The DNA here is from genome assembly GCF_902713615.1 of Scyliorhinus canicula. Classification (NCBI taxonomy): domain Eukaryota; kingdom Metazoa; phylum Chordata; class Chondrichthyes; order Carcharhiniformes; family Scyliorhinidae; genus Scyliorhinus; species Scyliorhinus canicula. Next base: position 53,733,106 of record NC_052155.1, on the reverse strand, counting down.
AAAGATGTGCAGGTTAGATGGATTGGCCATACTAAATTGCCCTTAGTGTCAAAAAAATAAGGTTAGATGGGGTTACAGGGATAGAGTGCAGATGTGGGCTTAGGTAGGGTGCTCTTTCCAAGGGCCGGTACAGACTCAATGGGCTGAATGGCCCCCTTCTGCACTGTAAATTCTATGAAAATCTATGAACCGGTGCGTGCAAACACTTTTGATGATACAAAGACAAATTGGACGGCAATGCAGCCTTTAGTTTGCTTATGCCAAATGATGTAAAGCATAAGCTGAGTTCAGAACAAAGCTCCTTTCAGTCTGCCTCAGCAATTCGCCTTAACTGTAATTGTTAATCTGCCCATTTCCCACACAACAATGCGGCTTCAGTGGGCATGCTGTGTACTCTTGTTCATAAAGTGGTGCTGAATCACTTGAAAGTGTGCAAGCTTTTCATGTGAATTTTTAAAAAAATGCTAGACAAAGAATGCTGGAAATACTCAGTAGGTCTAGCAGCATCTGTGGAGAGAAGCAGAGATGACGTTTCAGGTCACGACCTTTTGTTTATTATGGTTGCGTCTATTATCACAACACTAGGTGGAGCAGTTCCCACACATCTTGTGATGGCCTACAAAATAGCATTGCAGATGCATCCAGTTTTAAAGTGATGGAAATAACAATATATTATTTGACACGTTATACAACAGATTGCATCAACACTAGAAATCGCTAAGTGTGCCGAAGACTTAAAAATGTCAAAATGTTTCATTGACCAAAATGGAGATCAATGAACATGCTATAATGGACCAATAGGGCAGTGGCATCTCCACGATTTAAAAATTCCACCTGTTATCCAGGTACAAGTACCAGGCAACTGTGCCAGAGTGGGTCACGGGTCTGTGCCCAGCAAAGCTCAAGTTCCCAATCATGGCTTTGGCATCTTTCTGCATGGGGCATTGCCCCAGGGAAATTGTCATGGTCAGCATGGGCCCAGGCTTGGGAACAGACTCACTGATCAACCCTCAATTGCGGGAAAGGGAGGACAGACGGATGAACAGAGAAAAAATTACTTTAAAAAATATTCTAACCCCCGACCTTTGACGAGTTATTCCCTTCATTGCGCATGCACAAAAAGGCTTTCATGCGGTGATTGGAGTCACAGTGTAAAACAATGCTATGAAAGGCAAACTTTTTAGAGTTCAAAGTTCAATCTTCCAAATAAGATGAGGTACTTAAAAAAGAACTTCTCTTAGAAACAACTATTGACTTTACAGTTCTGGAAGTGATACTTCCCAGGTCAAACCCAAATTCTCATTGCAATTTTCTAGTATATATACTTTTCACTGTACATCACTAATTTAACTGTCATGTAATTACTATTTTATTAGGCTACTACAGTCCTCATTTATACTGGATTGCAGTCAACATGGCTGATTGACTGTTTGCCGGCACTGTTTTTTAATTTTTAAAATAAATTTAAGACTACCCAATGTACCCAATTCTTTTTTTTTCCAATTAAGGGGCAAGTTAGAGTGGCAAATTCTCCTACCCAGTCAGGGGGAGAATGTGCAAACTCCACACAGATAGTGACCTGGGGCCAGGATTGAATCTGGGCCCTCAGCGCCGTGAGGCAGCAGTGTTAACCACTGCGCCACCGTACCGACAATGTTTAAAGAGTGTTCAGCTCATCGGCTATTTCGGCAGTTCAAACAGCTGCGCCAGTCATTAAACTATCTCTTCCAGTTCCTTATTACTCAGTATTTTTAAAGTTTGTTTCGAGTTCTGCAGTTTCATGGGGCATACTGCATTTTTCATTCTAAATTGCTGTTACTATCAAATGTAGGTAAGGTGAGGATGACAAAATCTACAGAGGGATATAAACAGGCTAAGTGAGTGGGCAAAAACTTGGCAGATGAAATATAATGTCGGAAAATGTGAAGTCATGCATTTTAGTACAAAGAAATATTGCAGAAAGCTGCAGCAGAGGGGGATTTGGGGGTCTTCATGAATAATTCACAAAAGGCTAGCATGCAAGATCAGCATGTAATAGAAAAAGCAAATGGAATGTTGGCCTTTATTTCAAAGGAATGAAGGATAAAAATAGGGAATGAAAACATAAGATGCTAGACAATCTCAGCAGGTCTGACAGCACCCGTGGATAGAACTGAACTATCGTATCGAGTCTGGATGACTCTTTGTCAAAGTCATTCAGACTCGAAACGTTAGCTTCGTTCTCTCCACAGATGCTGTCAGACCTGCTGAGAGTGTCCAGCATTTTCTGTTTTTGTTTCAGATTCCAGCTTCTGCAATAAATTGTGATTGTAAAAATCGGAACTAGGGAAGTCTTGTATAAACTACACAAGTTACAAGCTGGACCACACCTGGAATACTGTCATCAGTTTTGGCCCCTGATATACTGGCATTGCAGGCAGTCCAGAGAAGGATCCTGGGTATGGATTGGTTTTCTTTTGAAGAGACATTAAATAGGTTGGGCCTGTACTGATTCGAGTTCAGAAGAATGAAAGGCAATCTCACCAAGACATTTCGGACTCTCAGGCAGCTTGACAGGGTAGATGCTGGGAGGTTGTTTCCCCTCGTGGGAGAGTGTAGGATCAGAGGACATAATCTCAATAGTAAGGGTTGGCACATTTAAGACCTAGATGAGGAGGGATTGTTTCTCTCAGAGTAGTGAATCTGTAGGAATTCTTTACTGCAGAGAGCTGCAGAGGTTAGGTCATGAAGTATGTTCAAGGCTGAGAGACAGCCAATTAGGCAAAATGGTCTACTTCTACTCCTAATGGATAATAGTAATACATATATTAGATGGGAAATTCAACAACAACAGACTGACCTGGGCAGTAAAATTCTTTCTGAAAATGTATTTCTTAAATTTAGTTACAGGATGTGGGTTTTGCTGGTTAGGCCAGTATTGGTTGCCCATCCTTTAGAATGCGGTGGCGAACTGCCATCTTGAACCGCTGCAGTCCCCGAGATGTAGGTAAACCCCCAGTGCTGTCAAGGAGGGAGTTCCAGGATGTTGCCCCAGCGACAGTGAAGGAACAGCGATATATTTCCAAGTCAGGATGCTGAGTGACTTGGAAGGTTAGGTTCCCAGGAATCTGCTGCTCTTGTACTTCTAGATGGTAGTGGGCTGTGGGTTTGGAAGGTGCTGCCTAAGGAGCCTTGGTGAGTTACTACAGTGTATCTTGTAGATGGTACACTCGACTGCAATGTGGGATTGATGTTTGGAGCAAATTCAAAGGAGAGTTCTTTAAATATAGAGATTGGAACCCCACATGGAAAAGACAGTTTCAGTGAGATTGTTTGGCTCACACTGTGGTTAACATCTAGGTGGGTACTGAGGGCTCCATGGAATCTGCTTTGGGTCACATCTGACAGTTACTTTGGCGTGTGGTGTCTGACCACAGTTCACTCATAAATTCCTATGTACAGCATACTTATCTTGAATATTAGAGTTCAAGATAAATATAATAAGTGTTTTATATTTCTGAATTTATAGGCTCTGTAAAGAGATAGGTTGGGAGGTGCGGAATAGTGAATATTGGAATTATTTTCTTGTGTTCGCATTGAAAGCTTTCCAGCTTTTTTGTCTGGTGCAATGTAGTTCATTTTTTCTTGTTTGATAAATGTTTCATTCTATGTGTTAAAAGTTCATCAGCAGGCTCCTGTGATTGTTGAGTAATTTTCCGCCATGGAAAGTCAGGATCCCCTCTGGAATCTGACTTGTCCAGCGGCAAAATCATGTAATTAAAGCAGCTTTTATGATTCACAGTGAAAGTGAATAGTTCTAGGCCACTTCAAATAGGTGCAACTATTAAACTTTAAGTGGGTAGAAACTTCATATTATTACCATCAAGATGGTGGCCAATGTATTTTATCCAATCACCATAGTGACCGTGGTATTTTAGCAATCAATGCAGTTAAGTGCATATAATACAAGATAAAGTCCATACTGACACCAGAACCTCACCTTGCTGGATCATGCATATACAAAGTGAAGGACAACAACAGTGCTACACAAACTATTTTCCAATGTGACCCTCATATTAACTGACCACAACCTTCTCAAGACCAATTTGAGATGGGCAATAAATGCTGGCTTTGCTGGCAATGCCTACATATATTGCTGGATAGATGCCAGTGTTGCAGCTGTACTGGAACAACTTGGCTAAGGGCATAACTAGCTCTGGAACACAAGTATGTTGTCAGGGCGCATGGTCTTTTACAGTATCCAGTGCTTTCAACCATTTCTTGAAACATGGAGTGAATCAAAGAAACAGCTTTTTTCCCTCAGCTACTAGACTCCTCAATGACTCTCCCTTGGACTGATCTGTTGCCTGTAAGAACACTATTTACAACGCCCTATGCTGCTCGTTTGGCCCTTGTTCCGCACTGTGACCCATCAATATTTGTTGATGTACCATTTGTCAATGTACTGTCGATTATTCTTTTGTCCACTGTGTACGTACTGTGCATGTTCCCTTGGCCATAGAAAAATACTTTTCACTGTATTTCGGTACATGTGATAATAAATATCAATCAATCAATCAAATTGGCTGAAAGCTGGCATCTGTGATGCCGGGGACCTCAGGAGGAGGCAGAGATGGATCATCTACTCAGCATTTCTGGCTGAAATTGTTGCAAATGCTTCAGTCATGTCTTTTGCACTGATTAAGGATGGGGGTTTTTAAGGAGTCTCTTCCTCCAGTTAATTGGTTAACTGCCCAAGACTGCAGGGCACAGGTCTGATCCATTGATTGTGGTATCGCTTAACTGTCTATCACATGCGGCTTTTGGTTTTAGGCATGCAAGTAATCACATGTTGTAGATTCACCAGATTGATATCCTGCTTTTCGGCTTTGTCTGGTGCTGCTCCTAGAATGCCATCCCACACTTCATTGAACCAAGGCTGATGCCCTGGCTGGGTAGTAATAGTAGAGTGGGGGATATGCCAGGCCATGTGGTTGTGGCTGTATACAATTTTACAGCTGTTGGTGGCTCACAGTGCCTCATAAATGCCTAGTTTTGATTTGCTAGATTTGTTCAAAACCTACACATTTAGCAGTGGTAGTGTTACACAATACGATGGCGTGTTATGAATTGTCCCTGGGCGAGGACCCCTAATTTAACTTCTCGACTGGGATCACAATCTTGGTATGCTCCTGGGTGAGAGGAATAAGCTGGCTCCGCTTCTTTATTCAAACCTCCCGCTCGATTGGTCGAAACAAGGTTAATTTAAAAGGAATCTCTTTTCCCAGTCCAAATGTACGAAGTTTTACAAGGAGCCAATTTAACCAGGCTTTCTTGAGTCAAGGAAAGAGTAAGTACATTCGTAACGAAAACCACAACACATGCACACACTGGAGCTCTCGTGAATGTAAGAGCGTGCTAGCGAGAAAAAAGGGTGAGAGAAAGAAAAAGGGCGAGAGAGAGGGAAAAAGAGAGAGAGAGAAAAAGAGAGAGCTAGAGTGCATGGGCGAACGAGAGCGCTGTAGACACAGGTAAGCAAGGGTGGGCCAGCAGAGTTCACATTCCGTATTCAATCGTTTAAAACTTTTTAAAAAATAAATAAATTTAGAGTACCTAATTCATTTTTTCCAATTAAGGTGCAATTTAGCATGTTCAAACCACCTACCTTGCACATTTTTGGGTTGTGGGGATGAAACCCATGCAAACACGGGGAGAATGTACAAACTCCACACGGAGAGTGACCCGTGGACAGGATCGAACCTGGGACCTCGGCGCCGTGAGACTGCAGTGCTACCACTGCGCAACCGTGCTGCCCTCCGTATTCAATCATAACCAGAATACACAGCAATGCCACTTGCACCTCAACCCATCTCCGCAACTACCATCGAATACATTTAAGCCAGATGATTTAGTTTAAAAAATATCAAACATAAATCCAAGGTGCCAACGTAATCATAGTGTGGCAGCTCAGCTTGTGATGTACACAGAGCCCAACAACTACATTTCCGTATGCAACACACTTCTGGGTGCACATTGCCTAGATGATTAGATTCCTAGATTATTAGATTCCAACTTGTACCTCGCTTATGTTGCATTGTTTTGCCACAGTAAGATCTGCTGTCTGTTCCTGCATTATTTGTGTCTTCCATTAAAGAGGAAAAATAAACAAACACATTATAGCAACTAATTAAAAATCTAAATAACATACTTACTGGGCTGCAGGCTAATCAGAACAAATCAACTGCACAGCACATGAAAAGGTCACCTCTAGCATCATTGCATTAGTTACACTCCAATTATGTGTAACCTATGTATGAGCAAGACCGTGGAAGCGAGAATAAATGAGAATGCTGGAGTGAGGGAGCATGTCAAATTGGAAATTAAACTCAAACGAGATCGCTAAACACTCATCCATCAAAGCAGTTTCTAATCTAACAGGCTAAAAGCTGATTTACAGCATCTTAGGATGGAAAAATTCAAAATATGGTAAAACAAAACTTGCCTATGGCAAAACAGAACTGTGCGGCAAACACATTATAGAGATTATGTTCTGCAAGCAACAGAATTTCTGCCTCATCTATGCTCACTTTTCCACAAGAGTCAGCAGATTTACAAGCTCTCTCAAGCCAGACGAGAAAGATGTTCATTTTTGTTTTCCCTCGGGGGGGGGGATGGGACATGTGCTATGTTATTGGATACCCAAATTATATTCATTAGCCACAGTAAGCTTCATCCAACTGGAGGTAATCAGACTATCCATCACTGCACAGGGTCACGCTCAGTCCTATTCAACTGATGCTTCTAATTTTTAAAGTTAGACGAGGTCTTAACCTTTCTGCTAATTTGGACCTTTCGTTCCTTTTGCTCTCAAGCTGCCGATGTCTGCAGAAATTACAATACACAAATAGTCTGCCAGCGTTAACCTTGACTTCGAGCAGTAGAAGTCACATTTGGAATCATGAGCTCTCTGAACCGCAAACCAGCAATGGCGACTGTGGAGGGGATGCTACCAGCCCAGAGTCATGGACTGGACACACAATCAATTCTGCCAAACAGCATGGGGCAGGCGATGAACCCAAAATTCTCTTTCACTTCAGCATACTTGAGTGGGCCCAGGATGTTTGCACACCTCCGTGTGCAGCCAGAGGCACACAGAGATTGACCATGTCCAGAGTGTAGGTAAAGCCCAAGATCATGCAGCTTTAAACTGAATGGAGTTTCTGCTTCTGTGTTACAATTGTACATGCTCCTTATCCCCGACGAGCGACTTTTCTTCACAGGCAATGACAACTAGTACCAAAGTGGGTTTGGGGTGGGGTGGGGCGGAGAGATACAGACATGTGTGGGGAGTTGGGAAGAGGGTAGCACAAGCATGCTGTGTGTTCGTGTTTGCAAGAGAAGGAGGTTAGAAGATGAGTGTATGTGTTTTCAGGGTTGGGGGGGGGGGGGGGGGGGGGAATATAAAGAGGCCTCACTGAAATTTGGTCACCTTTCACAGTAACTTCATTTGAAGCCTACTTGTGACAATAAGCAATTTTCATTTCATTTCAGGCAATATGAAGAGCATGGCTAAAATCTAGATAAACCCCCCTTCCCAAGTACTTTAAAACACAGATCACATTGATGATCCATAATATGAACATTTTGATAATTATAAACTGAATGGTACTGTGCTGTATTATTGTTTTCTTTCTGCTGGCTTCTGGGGTCATGTTAATTTCAAGTATTAAAATGGGGTCATACTGGAAATTGGCAGTACTGCCTTAATGCACGGAGTCAGAAACTTGTGGATTCAATTCTAGGCTAGAATTTAAAGTTCATAATGTTGACCAGCTCCTCAGTACAGCACTGTTGGAGGCTTTGTTTAACCAAAGTCCTGTCTGCTTTTCCAGTTGCTCATAAATGATCCCATTCATCACCATTTACCCAATATGGAAGTAAAACAGGTTATCAGCTAATTATACAATTGATTTTTGTGGGATCTTGTCATGGAGAAATTGGCTGCCAGGTTTCCAATGCTACACCTTTAACTACTGCATGGTGGCACAGTGGTTAGCACTGCTGACTCACAGCACCAGGGACCCGGGATCAATTCCGACGTTGGGTGACTGTCCATGTGGAGTTTGCACTTTCTCCCCGTGTCTGCTTGGGTTTCCTCCGAGTGCTCCAGTTTCCTCCCACAATCCAAAAATGTGCAGGTTAGGTGGATTGGCCATGCCCATGTACAAAAATTAGGTGGAGTTACAGGGTTATGGGAATAGGGTGGAGTTGTGGGCCTAGGTAGGGTACTCTTTCTTGGGGTCGGTGCAGACTCGATGGGCCGAAAGGTCTCCTTCTGCACTGCAGGGATTCCATGATTTTAAGTACTTAATTTGTTGCAAAGAACACTGAAACGCCTGGAAATGAAAGTCATGAAAGGCAGCATAAGTGCAACACTATTCTCTCTTTTATACTCCGAGTTGTCCGAAGTCATATTTCCATAACATTACATGATCCTTTTCAGTTTGCTTTCTATCAGGAAACAGCATGCTCGGATATAGAATTACAGACACACCAGACAGCAACAGAAGATCATTCGGCCGTTCGGCCCAAATCTGCTCTGACAGACAATGAGATCATGGCTGATCTGATTCTGACCTTAGCTCACTTTCTAAACTACCTCCCACAACCCTAGGTTCCCTTGTAGATCAAAGATATGTCTAACTTAATGACCCACGAGCTAATGATCCTCAGAAGAAATTCTTCCTTACTGTGTTAAATCGGAAATCCCTTGCTAAACAGTTCGAGATCTCCGATGAGGGGAGCATCCACTCAGCATCTCCCCTGGCAAGCCTCCTCAGATTCTTGCATGTTTCAATATGATCTCTCATTCTTCAAAATCCTTGCGACTATATATCCAACCTGCTCGACCTTTCCTCAGCATGTTTGGCAATAACAGGATGATTTTAGACCCATGTATTTCCAAAGATTTCCATCAGCAGTTTTTCTTACTTCATGATTCAGTCTTCTGTAGACTCTGAGGTATTGATCGCCAAGATTAGACAACAACTTCTTTGTTATTATACGAGCACTAAGATGATGGAAAACATCTGCTCATTCCATGACAACATGCAGTCCTGTACCTGACAAAGAAACATAGAAAAAAGGAGGGTGTAATCCTTCAAACTTGCTCCACCATTCAACATGGTCATGACTGATCCTCTATTGCAACACCAACTCCACATTCCCCATACTCCACAGGTTGGGTGCTCTTTCAGACGGTCAGTACAGATTTGATGAGCCGAATGGCCTTCTTCTGCACTGTAAGGATTCTATGATTCAGCCCAATGTGCAAAGCTTCTTTTGTTGCTAGCTCCATAAATATGGCAACTTCTTCAACAGCATTGAGTTAAATTACTTTCAATAAGCAGTTTTCTCTGAATAGCACCACTGCGGAGTCCACAAACCAATCGGCCACGAAGAGTGCCGACTGTTGCACCAATCACTCAGTATTTTGCTAACCTTCTTCGTCGCTACCAATCGTAACATGTTTTCACCTCCTTGACTACAGTGGCGGAACCAAAACCTTTCAGCAATCTGGTGAGAAATGTCCTTCTAAAATCTTCATTAGGTTGCTATAGGACTTCTCCAGATTTTGTTGATGAACTAAGTTTTGTCGCAGGATAAAAGTTTTACGCTCTACCAATCTGAGAAATGTTGCGATCTTTAGGTCCTCTGATGTTTGATTCAAAATAATAATTGGAATCTTTCCTCACGCGAGCTCCAACTCCGTCTTCATCAAATGCATCCATGGCACCCATTTATTTTGCCATTCTGGATCCAGTTCCGTTCGGGTCTATATTGAAAACAACCTCCTCCCTTCTGATTCTTTATGACGTATGGGATACTAATGTCACTACTTAGCAGGAATTCTCTGATACATAACAGATAGGCTCTAATCAGATACAGCAGCCCAAAACTGGACATCCATGAGACACCGGTGACCACAGCAGCAGCAAATGTATTGAACTGCAATTTGCAACTCGAGGCCTCGCATATCACTTACTCTGCCACTGCTATCAACCCAAGGGATCAAATTGGTCCCATGAGGAATGCAGGAGAGTATGCCAGGAGCAGCACCAAACATACCTAAAATGTAGGTGCCAAACTGGTCAAGCCAAACAGGACTGCAGGCTAGACATCACATGCAGCATGTGATGGACAAACAAGTAAATACACAGCCATCAGATTAAGAAAAGCTCTTAAATCCTGCCGTGAATGGTGTTGGGCAAATAAATAGCCAACTGGAGGAGGCGGCTCCATAAATAAGGCCAATCATCTTCACTCAAAGTCCCAAGTAGATAGTCCATCTTGGTCTCCTCCAGAGGTCGGCAGCATCCCAGACAGTCTTCCACCAATTCAATTCACTCAACGCGATATCAAGGACCAGCTGGATTCAGCAAAAGGTTACGTGCCCCTGACAACATCTAGGCAATAGTACTGAAGATTTGCGCTCTACAACTAGCCATGCTCCTGGTCAAGCAATTCCTGTACAGCTTCAACACTAGCAGCTAACTGACATTGTTAAAAATTGCCCAAGTATGTCGAGTTATTAAAGGACAACTGTTGCCCCAGCGCATTCTCGATCAGCAGCAACATGCGGAAGGTGTCATTGACAGTGGTACCAAGCAGCACTCACACAGCAAAACTTGCATTCTGATACTTAAGACTGGATTCTGCCAAGATCACTCCATTCCAATCCTCATTTCAGCCTTGGTCCAAACACGGACAGAGAACTGCGTTCATAAGAAGAGTTGAGAGTGACTGCTTTTTTAATAATAATCTTTAATAATAATCATCTTTATTGTCACAAGTAGGCTTACATTAACACTACAATGAAGTTAGTCACCTAAATGAAACCCCTAGTCACCACATTCCGGCGCCTGTTCGGGTACACAGAGGGAGAATTCAGAATGTCCAAATTACCTAACAGCACGTCTTTCGGGACTTGTGGGAGGAAACCCGAGCCACCTGGAGGAAATCCATGCAGACATGGGGAGAACGTGCAGACCCGCACAGACAGTGACCCAGCTGGGAATCGAACCTGGGATTCTGGAGCTGTGCAGCCACAGTGCTAACCACTGAGCTACCCTTGATATCAAGGCAGCATTCGTCCTACTCCGGCATCAAAGAGCACTAGCAAAATTAACGTCAATGGGCAACAGGGGAATAACACTTCAGTGGTTGGGAGTCATATCTAGCACAAAGGAAAATTACTATGGTTGTTGGAAGCCAATCCTCAGCCTCAAGATATCGCTGCAGGAGTCTCTCAGGACAGGGTTCTAGGCCTAACCTTTTTATGTGGTTCATCAACGACCTCCCCTCCAAAGTGGTGATGTTCGCCGATTGTTCGGTGCTCCGTACCATTCACATCTCCTGAGATAGTGAAACAGCTCTTATTCCCTTGAGGCAAGACCAGGACAACATGCAGGTTTAGGCTGATAAGTAACAAGCAACATTCACTTCACACAAGTGCAAGGCAGTGACCATCGCCAACAAGAAAAATCTAACCACATGATATTCAATAATGGCATTACCATCGCTGAACACCCACCAACACCAATGACCAGAATCTTAATTGGACCAGCCTTATAAAGACAGTGTCCACAAGGGCAGGTCAGAGGCTGGAGACTAACTCACCTACTGACTCCCCAAAGGCTGTCCACCATCTCCAAGGCACAAGTCAGGAGTGTGACTGAATACTCTCCCACTTGCCTGAATGAATACAGAGCCAAAAACACTCAAGCAACCAAAAGACAAAGCAGCCCATTTGAGCAGCACCCATCCACCACCAGCGCACTGTAGCACAAGTACTTACCATCTAAACATGCACTGCAGCATCTTGCCTAATTTTCTATGACAGCATCTTCTAGACTCGTGACCCACTTAGAAAGGAACAGACGCATGGGTTATCACCATCTGCAAGCTTACCTCCAAGCCACACACCACCCTGACTTGGAACCTCAGCTCTGGATTAAAGTCCTGAAACTGCTTTCCTAACAGCACAATGGGTATTACATATACCACATGGACTGCTGGTTTCCAAAACAGCGGCTCACCACCGACTTGGGAGTGTAACAAATGCTAATCTTGTTACCAATGTTCACATTCCATGAAAAGTAATAATTTGACACCTGTAGTTTTTTTTGATACATGAACAAATGTGACAAACAAGTTGTTCACAGCAAAATTCCCATGTAGCATAAGCTTTGGTCCATACTGGCTAAGAGAAAATCTGGGTCATAACACTGAAATCTCCTTATGGCATGAAATCTTCCACTTCCATCAGCAGTATAACATCTCAATCTGTTAAAAGGGACCTACAATAGTGCAGCACTCTTTCACCATTGTCATGGAAATGTAGTATAGATTGTGCGCTCAAGTCTCTAGCTGAAGCTGTGAGCTCATCACCCTTCCGATGCTAAAGCCAGAGTGGAACCACCAAGGCAAGCTAACACAAGTAAATCATTATATTGGGTCACTTGCAGCTTTCATGTGTAACCTGCTAAGCGCAAGTGAACATTGCAAGCATATTGGCACCAATTCACCCTCAAGTTCCACAGTTCAAATTCTCTCTGCAAACACTGTTGGAGCTCTTTCTAATTGATCTTTCACCAGACACAGTAGAAACATTTCACACGGTTAGACAGTACAGTTGCCTCAGGATGAAACTGAAAACGTAATGAAAGCCAAGTTCTCATCAGAAGTGCAGAATACCAATGTACCAAAAGCAATTCAATGAGTAGAATCCTGAACTGAGCACAGTGTTCCCCTATTTGTCTACCCTAATGCTTACGATGTAAAATAGCCACAAATAGGCTGCCAAATTTCACTCCGAACACAAAGATCCCGAATCATTTTGGTGCAAAAAGGGTTTTTGTTCAGTTTTTGGACTGAGAAATCAAATCAAAAAATTCAGGCACACTGCATGAAGGTTTCTTCTTTTCATTTGGAAGTTGAAGAAATCTTGAAATTCTTCCTCACAGAACTGTGGGTGTATCTGCACAAGATGGGCTGCAGCAGTTCAAGGCAGCGGTTCACCATCTCACGATCAATGACGAATGTGAAACAGATGCCGGCCTTGCCAGCGACACCTACATCCCATGAAATAATATGAATAAAACATAATAAGCAGCCATTCAGACCATTCACCCCAGAACCACCATGCAATTAGGTCATGGCTGATAGCTATCTTGCCTCCATTTATCGATGCTTAGTCAACAGAAAAAGATGTTAACAATGGTGACATTAAGGCCCTGAAAAATCCCCCGTGTCTCCGTGAGCTCACACTCCAACCAAAAGACGTGCAGGGTAGGTGTATTGGCCACGCTAAATTGCCCCTTAATTGGAAAAAATAATTGGACACTCTAAATTTAAAAAAAAGGCTCCGAAGCAGTTGCACCAACATTCTCTTCCCTTCCTTCCCCAAAGTCTGTACTCCAAGTCACAATTTATTCAATGAATGGCAAGTCACTGGGAAGTTCCGAAGAACAAAGGGGCCTTGACATGTTTGTCCATAGATTCTGAAGGCTGAAGGGCAGGTTAATAAGGTGCTGAAAAAGGCATATGGGGACATTGTCGTTATCGAGGCACAAATTACAAAAACAGAGAGGTCATGTTGAATGTTGTTTCGAACTTTGGTGAGAACACAGCTGGAGTAGAGTGAGCAATTCTGGTCGCCACATTATAGGAAGGATGTGATTGCACTGGAGAGGTGCAGAGGCGATGCACCAGGATGTTGCCTGGGATGGGACATTTAAGTTATTAAGAGAGGTTGAATAGGCTTGAGTTTTTTTCGCCGGAGCAGAGAAGATTGAGGGGTGACATGACTGAGGTGTACAATATTATGAGGGGCATGGACAGGGTGGATAGGGAACAGCTGTTTCCCTTAGTTGAAGGGTCAGTTACGAGGGAACACAAGTTCAAGGTGAAGGGCAGGTTTAGGGTGGATTACCCAGAGGTGGTGACTATCTGGAATGCACTGCCTGGGAGGGCAGGTTGCCTCACATAATTTTTAAAATGCCTGAATGAGCACTTTGCGCTTCATAACATTGAAGGCTATGGCCAAGTGCTAGCAATAAGATTAGCTAGGCTGGTCAGGTGTTTTTCATGCATCGGTGCAAACAATGTGGGTCGAAGGGCTTCTTCTGCGCTGTATTATTATTATTATTATTATTATTATATGTGCAAACATGGGCAGTCACGCTAATTATTGCTCTCGCTCAGCACAGGGCTTTTAAGGCTAATTGTAGCGTTCAGTTACTGCACCAGCTGAGGTCAACTGTAACTTAGCACAGACAAAGAATCAATCCTTGGTACTCTGAAACTCTCAAACACATATAGTTTTTTAAAAAATGTTTTAATTCTCCTTTTTCACATTTTCTCCTAAATTTACATCCAACAATAAACAATAATCAGTAACAAATGTAATGTCAATCCCCATATCAATAACAACGATTCCACCCTCCCACCAAACCCCAGACAGTGGCCTGCATGTTAACATAACCAAATGACAAAAAGGAATCAGGAATCACCCATGGTCACCATTAACACATACAGTCCCTCTCCCCCCAACGCCCCCGAATGTTCGACGTGATCCAATTCTTGAAAGTGCATAATGAATAACATCCATGAATTGCACTACCCCTCCATCCTTCCCCTCAGTTCAAATTTGACCTTTTCAAGCTTAAAGAATTCCAGCAGGTCCCCTCGCCACGCCAGGGCACAGGTGGAGAGGTTGATCTCCACCCGGACAGGATCCGCCTTCGGGCGATCAACGAGGCAAAAGCTACGACATCTGCCTCCGCGCCCATTTCCAACCCCAGCTGGTCCAACACCCTGAATATGGCCTCCCGAGGGCCCGGGTCTAGTTTCACGTGCACCACGTTAGCGATTACCCCAAACACCACCTTCCAGTAATCCTCCAGCTTTGGGAGGGACCAAAACATATAAATGTAGTTTGCGGGGCCTCCCCCGCAACGTTCACACACATCTTCGACACCCTCAAAGAGCCAGCTCAACCTCGCCCTTGTAAGATGTGCTCTATACATCACCTTCAGCTGTATCAGCCCCAACCTTGCACAGGAGGTGGAGGCATTCACCCTCCGGAGCACCTCACACCAGAAACCCCTCCTCCATACCCTCTCCCAACTCTTCCACCCACTTTGCCTTGATCCATTCTAGTGCCGCCTTCTCCTCCTCCAAAAGAGCCCCCTAAACCGTCAATACTACCACCTTCTCCAGTCCCCCTGTCGTCAGCACCTCCTCCGGCAATGTGGAAGCCGGCTCTACTGGGAAGTTATTATCTCCTTTCTGGCAAACTCTTGAACCTGCATGTATCTAAATATTTCCCCCTGCTCCAGCCCACACTTCGCTCCCAGCTCCTTCAATCCCGTAATACGACCCCCAAGAAATAAATCTTTTAGTGTTCTAATTCCTTTCTCCTCCCATAACACTTATGTTTACGACAAGTTTTTAATGTTGAGCGGCAGGATTTAAGAACTTGCTCAACATTTGTACTGCTGCAATGCCAAGCAATGTTTCTCCATTTCTACAAATTCGCTAAAGGGTTGGACACAGACCAGTAGGTATATGCTGAGGTACATAAACATTGGTGATTGTATGGTAATCTGAAAAATGTACAGTATTCCAAACTAGATGTTTCATAATAGCTGAACGCTGAATTTCTGTTTACTCGCAGGATGCAGATAGTGTACAGCATTTATGGCCTGTCAACAACTCCGTAGTTTGTTAAGATACCAAGGAGGGCATTGTGTGGGGGGCTGGAGTCACATACAGGACTGCTAATTGTTTTGGCCATTATGGGTTGAATGGGCTACCATTTGTATGGAAGACCGGGTGTTTGGGAAGCCATTATCTCAACAGACACAGATTCCACTAACAAGGTTGGCTTCTCAAATACAGTGAGTCCAATGAGGAAGTCTTTCACGTAGGCATTCAATGGTCAGTTGGCAGGAGATAAAGTAGGCACACAGAGATTGCATCAGTTCTGCAGATGATGATACAAACTGGTCCAGTAATCAGGTTTGATGTGCCAGTGGTCCAACCTGGATTGAGCTTGCATTTCTGTGGCCTGCCAGTTGGGTATTAAACAGTTTAGCTGCACAGCTCAGAACTGTAATATTAAGCTGCACAAAAGGCCAGAGTTTTGGTTCACCTTACTCCTCCACAGTGACTTCAAACCTTGTTCCAGCGCCTGAAATTTGTTTTTATTTTCAGGACTGCTAATTGTTTTGGCCATTATGGGTTGAATGGGCTACCATTTGTATGGAAGACCGGGTGTTTGGGAAGCCATTATCTCAACAGACACAGATTCCACTAACAAGGTTGGCTTCTCAAATACAAATGGCATTTCTGTAGCTCCCTTTGTAATCGGTCTGTACAGCCTCAGGTGGTCTGTTAGAAGCTACTTGGGCATAACAGGGTGCGACATTCCCAAAACATAGAATATAATTATTTTGTTCTGGGGACCGCTTGAGGATAATTTTCAATTAGAGAGTCAACCATCTTTGTTCAGCAGAAAAGTCAAGTTTGAAAATAAGAAATAGTAATAAGGGTAAAATTTTTAAATATATACAGGGTTGGGATTCTGTTCTGTGTTGAAGAAACCCAATGCCGTACTTGCTAACTTACACCCCAAGCACAATGTTTGGAGTGCATCACTTCAGTAGGAAAGAAGAAAATTAGATTCATAGAAATTACTATCTTATTATCCCTTTCCAAGTCAGCAATGCATACAAATTGAGAACATCACCGTATTATGGATGGGTTTAATTGATTCAATGAAGATGACACTATTCCCTCTGCAGAACCCAAGTCCAAGAGGAAAATAAAAAGACAGATGGGAGGAGGATTAAGGACAACAAAGGAGATAAAAGTAACAGCATGAGCACCTATTTAAAAAATAAAACACCTACGCAGACCCAATTGGAAAGCCAATTTAAGTACAAAATATTGCTGTTTAATGTAGTTGTGCTTTAAGCCAATTAAGCGCACACAGTCATGCAGCCAGGCGACGACATCCAGCTTAATCCTTTGCAGACAATACAATTCAGCAGCTTAGCTGGTATTTGCTTCAGCTTGTTGATAAAGTGCCTCCGTCACTGCCAGAATACAAATATACTACAGATTCTGGAGATCTGAAATTAATACAAAATGCTGGGAAAACCGGCGTCGGAATGTGGCGACTAGGGGCGTTTCACAGTAATTTCATTTGAAGCCGACTTGTGACAATAAGCGATTTTCATTTCATTTCAAGATCTGGCAGCACCAAGTGGAGAGAAAGTTGGCGCTTTGAGTCCAATATGAAGCTTTGGTTAGTTCATGGAAATCACACCCTCTGAGCTCTTATCACCCGTTCCTACCGTACCTCTATTCCAACAAAATATCTGCCCATCCAACCTGATTTGTGTGCCAACTAACATAAGTGAGTTACAGTGACCTTGTCCCTCGAATCTGCACAGCCAACTAAATAGATCACAACTGACTTGCACCACAACTCCAAGTTCCTTCTCTTCAACCATTGCCTTCCTTTCCCCTTCAATAAGACAACATACCTCAAAAGCTACTTCTGATCCTGACCTGCCATTTTCCTTAACTTGAAATTCCAACCGTAACTGTCTCTATGAGAAGTTGAAACCTTCTTGCTATGTACACACTGCCACAACTCCATGTGGAAATCCCTTCACTCTGACTTGAGTTCCTCCCACAATAAGTAAACAGTCCTCATGAAAGCCACAAATATTCTGCAACCCTGGTACATTTCTCCCATGCAGCTTTCAACAGTCAGTCAGAACTCTTAATCAAACTCTTAATCCCAATATCACTCATGGATTATCCAGTTCAATGGAACTGGACTCACTTCAATTCTATTTTCACCAACACAATCAATCATCAGAAAAGCATCTCCAGGAATGATTTTTCTTCGCACTCTCAACACTCGTGTGACCAGGAAGGTTAGATCCTTAGATGCAACATGAAATTATTATTATTATTCACCTCATCTGCAAGCAACTTCCAATGATTTCATCAGTCAGTTTATATATGCACCTGCTCTTCCTCTACCCCCACCTCTCAATTGCTCCAGCATTTCTGTGCTACCACGCTGTTGGCTCAATATCCAGTGTTGAGTGGGTCTCAGTTTTGTTTCCTTCTGTTCGCCATCTTTCTCAACTTACATCAGCTGCCATCACAAACTCCACACTTCACCACTGATTCCTTCCTTGTAGTCAGCTGCCATAAAACCCCAACCAAATTATTCAGAAGCTCAGCACCATGTGAAACGTAGATTGGAATTCCCAACCCACATCACTTTCACTATAAAGACTATGTATTGCACCTCTGCCATCATTCAAATCTTTGTATCTCATCCGGCAACCCAACCCGACCTCTGACTGGCTCCCAATCCCTCAACATTTCAAAATTAACATTTTTATTCATGCATGACAACCTTCTTCCCACTAACAAATATTCCATGTCTCTGACAACAGCTATATTCCATCTGTTCCTCCATTCTGAAGGGTCACCATGCCCAAAACATTACCCTCGTTTCTTTCCACAGATGGTATCGACCTGCTGAGTATTTTCAGCATCTGCAATGTTTTGGTTTGTGTCATCCACCATTTCCGATTCTCCTGAAGATCCACTAATTTGACCTAGCTCTTAGTCAGCTTCCTAATCTCTCAATTTCCTCTCACTTCTATAATGCCTTGCAACACAGGTCTTCATTAAAAGCCCTGTGAATATAAGCAAGCAATAAATAAATAAGTATTGCCTACTGTGCATTCACTTTTTCCTCTGCCAGGCCAAACATATTTCCCACACACTCTCAAACAGCAGTTACAATTTCTGTGAAGCCGAAATGCGTCACGAACTTGAATACTGCTTCCGTACCTAATAAGGTTTTCGGAGCACACAATAAAGCTTGCAAATTCGACAATTGATTGTAATCTTCACTTCTCAGATCAACCAGAGCCTATGTTGTAGATAGTGCTACCCTAGATTTATCTTCTTGTGCCAGAAACAGAGACCCACCCTTTACCTCTAATACGTGCATTGAATGAAGAATTCAACAGCAGGCTCAGCATACTGGGGAGATAAAATCAAGATAATCCTCATTTATTGACACTTTTGTATGCAGCCTCAGGATGTGAGCAACACGACCAAGGACACCTGAATTGCTCATTCCGAATTGTCGAGTGGTAATCGAGCCATTTTCTCCAATCTTTGTATTTTTACGTCCTAGCAATTTTTTTTTTTAAATTGGGTCGCTTCCAAGGCCATTCATACAGCATGAAGAATTAGCCTGTTAACACTGTCCCACGTAAACCGTATAGGATTATTGAACAATTGGGCAGCTTTCAGCGTCAGCTATTTTGATGCCAGCAGACAGACAAATTAAATTTGTTCAAGTTTAATTGCAAGTTCAGCACCATAGCCACTACACCACCATACCCTATTGACAATTTCCTCAAGAGGTTTGCCTTCATTTAAAAAGAGAAAGCAAAAACACACAAGTGTAGGATGGAAAGAATGGCTATTTAATCATTCGAAACAGAATTCATATTTCAGACGCCTCTCCTAAATGCCAAATTTAAAACCCAAGAGGTAATGTGAAGTCATGCAGCTTTTTTACACCCAATTCTTTAAAAGCTTATAGAATTACTGAATGTTCATTGGCCTTTTCAGAAGCCAGAGTAATTTATTTTATCAATGAGAAAAAGAAAATCCACATTTAAAAAGCATCAATGGCCTCAAAAGATCTCAGATCAATGTACGTTCAGTTAGTGTGATGTGGCATTATATAAATAAGCTTTCGGACCCTCTCTTCAATTCCACAAAGCTGCCAGCCGAGGAGAATATTGACAAACGTGAAAGTAATGGGCAAGAAAAGACCAGGTAATCCATCAGGTCTGTCCCACATTCATGATTCCTGGAGCATAATTAAAAAGCCTTCCGACAGCTAAGTAATCTCCAAGGGGAAGGCAAAAACTACAGAAAAAAAATAGTACGAAATTATCAGGAGGCAACTTTAGCAATGAGAGTACTTTCATAAAGATGCCAAAGGGTGAAATGCCATTCGCAAAAACAGCGCGGATCATCTCTGACCTGTCATCAAATCGGACACATCCAAAGATGGATGGCTTGGGGAATTAAAATGTAAAGCTGGTCCGTGAGGGGTGCTCTTGAAAAGCGGAAGTTAAAGTGCATCTCACTGGTCTATCGCTAACCTATAACCACTTGATGCTGTCAGCTGATGCAGCTATTCTATTTCCTGGTGCTGAAATGTGTGCTTAAATGCTCAACTTGTATTTTTTTTTAATTGACATTAGAGGTTTCAAAGAATAGCTTTCCCCTGCAGGATAGAATACCTTAATGAATTCCTGTAAAGGAGCCAACGATCTGACCAGAGTGTTAAACACATAAAATAATGGTTGTTTCAGTTAACAATGTTTTTAAACAAACTCTGATGGAAGCTTCTCACTCAATACTTCTCTCTTCTTCATTTTCATTTTATCAAGGGAAGAACAGCTTTCCCAAAAACATATCACCTTGGAAGGCAATAGTCTGAGAAGCCAAAGTGCCCAGAATGACAACAACAATTACTATGCATTTAACTCTCACTAGATTTGTGCACCAACACTTGGAAAATACAGAAACATTTACTGCGAGAGAAGTTAGAATGTTCAAACGAGAACCTCAAAATGGCCTCTGGCGAGTATTCAGCACTCAGCAGAGCCTCAAAATAATTGTTTTTGCCTGTACAAGGAAAACACAATTGAAAGCAAGAGAAGCCACTGAGCTTTTCAAACATTATGTTGATTGCCAGTGGACAGAAATACAAGGTTGAAAAACTTCAAGTAACAATTTACGGAGCACCAAGTGGCATGTTATTTCGGGCTTGGCAGTATCCAGAAATCGAGTCTAAAGGTGGGTAATTTAAGAAACCAAAACTCTCTGGATATGCAAAATGCTGGCAAGTCCACATTTATTGCTCATCCACAGGTGCCCTGAGACAGTAATAATGGATCTTCTGTCCTGCAGTAGTCTTGCGGTGTTGCTCCCGCAATGGCTTCAAATAGAATGTTCCAGAACTTTGATCCTTTACCAACCATGTGGCAAAATTCAGGAGCTTCCGACATAAAAATATCAGGATATTATGACAAGGACTTGAATGGTTCAAAGTAGATGTCCATTACCATACGACAGCTGACACTGGCACGCAAGTGCAACCTTGAGCAAATGTTTCCCTCATGAAAATTAAATTAATAAACTAGCTTGTGTGCCTGGATGCGATTGACCAACACCAGTTCTTTTTCCTCGCAGTCTTCTCAAATTAAGCAATCACTAAGAAAAAACATGTTCCACAAGGATTTCAATCAAGAGACATGGTGTGTGTGAAATTACACCACTCACTGCAACTTAACTTCTGAAACAAATAACCTGAGCAATGGCTATAAACGGCTTGTCGAAGTAGGAGGAACAGTTTGAAATGTTGATCAACAGGTGCTCATGTAAGAAATGTATTCGCTTAATCTTATTTTTTTCTGAAAGATTAATATCAATGACCCAAATCAGCGACATGGAGACTTCAGTGATTAGTCATACGATGAAAACATGAATTCTGTACGTAATCAGCTACATGCAACATGCTCGTTTTTGCAATGCCCACTAATTCTGCAGTTTGTACGGTTTGACCGTGGATTTAAAAAAAAGTAAATTTAGAGTACACAATTATTTTTTTTTCCAATTAAGGAACAATTTAGCGTGGCCAATCCACCTACCCTGCACATCTTTGGGTTGTGGGGGCGAAACCCACGCAAACACGGGGAGAATGTGCAAACTCCACGGACAGTGACCCAGAGCCAGGATCGAACCTGGGACCTCAGCAAAGTGAGGCACAGGGCTAACCCACTGCACCACCGTGCTGCCCATGACCTTAATTTTTATCTGCTGCTTTGGTTGAGCTGCACCAACATTTGTCATCAACTTCTCAAAGATGCCATTGTGAAATATCATCATCATGCATACAATCCTTTCCTGAAATACTACCCATAAGGGGAAAATAGGGGCACAAAAACCCATACAAAAATAATTAATACAGACGGCACAAATACCAGCAACTGCAAGCATTAGGGTATTCTCTAACTCACTGCTAACTGAAACTATCTGCACACAAGCTGGCATTTGAGAGAGAAATCCACCTCAGCAGTTGCAAATGGTGTTTGAGTTAGTGTCAACACAGGACAGGTGTAGATCCCAATGCCATGGATACAGGCATATTTCAGGCAGCTTGAGGGGGTTTTGCCTTCACCTTATGCCCGAAAGGTGCCACTTGGCTAGCCAGTGAATTACTAGAGCCTTTAAATTTACTTTTTAAAAATGATTAGAGTACCCAATTCATTTTTTCCAATTAAGGAACAATTTAATGTGGCCAATCCACCTACGGTGCACATCTTTGGGTTGTGGGGGCGAAACCCGCAAACACGGGGAGAATGTGCAAACTCCACACGGACAGTGACCCAGAGCCAGGACCAAACCTGGGACCTTGGCGCTGTGAGGCAGCAGTGCTAACCACATGTGCCACCGTGCTGCCTGGGGCCTTTAATCATGCAAGTCAATAGCACTTGCCACTTTCAAATCATAGCCACTAAAATACTGTACAATATTGAAGGTGTTACAATTCCTGTTGATGCTATAATTGGATGGGAAGATCGTAGAAGGAAGCCTGGCTCAAAAGGAGGATTTTTTAACATATAAAACACGGAGGAACGGTGCGAAAGGACTGCTAATTAATTTTAACAAGAAAAAAACAATTAAACATGACAAGTTGGATTATAATACACAAGTTTTAGGATTAACACTGATTATAAAGTACATCATAATCTACAATGGTCTCAATAACACAAAGCCCCTTTTTAGCACAAAAGATAATTATAGGTAAATACACTCTCCACTCTGAACCCCAAGTGAATGTTTGTGGAATTCTCCTCCGAAAACTCCATGAAGATTGTGCAAGGATCCTCGTGTGAATCCTTGTCTGACGCTTGTTTTTCTCTGTATTTTCTGTTTTTTGGGGTTTTGTACTTCGACAATCACTAGGGCCTATGCCTTTAAGATGGATTTCTCCTTTAATTTTAAAAAGGGAATCTCCCAGCAGGCTGTGCTGTCATCAATGACGACTCATTTTGATGGACTTGGCTGGCAGCCAATAAGCTGTTTTATATTCCTGGGTCTCAAGTGACACTATATGTTAATTGGTGGTGATCAGGGTGGAATGTTCCTTAATTTCTGAGATTGCGTGTGTGTTTGCTTCGAATTTTTGTTTTGATCAAGCAGCTATGACAGCCACAGCTCCAATCTCTCATTAGGGATCTATCACAGCTCCAATCTCTGTTACTCTGGCAGCATGGTAGCATAATGGTCAGCACAATTGCTTCACAGCTCCAGGGACCCAGGTTAGATTCCCAACTTGGGTCACTGTGCGGAGTCTACATGTTCTCCCTGTGTGTGCGATGGTTTCCTCTGGGTGCTCCGGTTTCCTCCCACAGTCCAAAGACGTGCAGGTTAGGTGGATTGGCCATGATAAATTACCCTTAGTGGCCAAAAAAGGTTAGATGGGGTTATGGGGTTACGGGGATAGGGTGGAGTGAGGGCTTAAGTGGGTCAGTGCAGACTCGATGGGCCGAATGGCCTCCTTCTGCACTGTATGTTCTATGTTCTCATTCTTTCCCTTTACGGTTTCCGGTCTGAAATCCTGACCATGTTTTCCAAATGACACTTTTAAAACAAAGCTTCTGTTCCACTGTAACAGCGAATCAATTTTAGGATTTTATACAAGCCCCTTTCGGACTTTTCAGCCTTGACTGTTGTGCAAACTGCGCATAATTGCTTCAACTCTCGATTCCCAGATTGTATTAAAAGTTGGAACTTAACCAACCACCACACATAAAAATATGTTCATCCAGCAAGAATCTAACTGTAGGTTTTACCCTCAAGCACAGAAACATTACATTCAACACACTTAAAACTGTATCTACTTTGACAAAGAGTCATCCAGACTCAAAACGTTACCTCATACCTATAAAAGCAGAGCTCTCTAAATGCTGGTTTGTCTGCACTGTGAGAGCTGGTTTGCTGAGACAGAGTGCTTGTGGAGTTGGGTGGAAACAGGGGGTTAGGTGGAATTGGGAGAAGAGGTTATAAGAGAGAGCTGATTGGTTAAGCAGTGGGTAAGGTTGGTAAGTCTCAACAACTTCCATCACTTTTTAAGATTTGAAACACCGTTTTGTGGTTCATAATCTGCAAGGGCTATAACTGGTAGTTACGAGGACAAGGAAAGAAGGGTCTGAGAGAATTTGATATAATCTGATATTAAGCATCTTCTGAAGGTTTAATTTAAAGAGTCACAACATAGCAGGAGATCTCAAAGCCTTGGTTTGTTCCTCTTGCTCCATGTGGGTGTAAGGGAACATTTCCGGTGGAAGAGAACATTTCCAGTGCCCGGGGGAAGCATGTGTGCAGGAAGTGTCTCCAGCTACAGCTCCTGGAAGCCTGAGTTTCAGAGCTGGAGCGGTGGCTGGGGACACCGTGGAGCATCCGGGAAGCAGAGAGTGTTGTGGATAGCACCTATAGATAGGTGGTCGCACTGCAGGCTCAGATTCCACAGGCAGGAAGGAAATGGGTTTTCCCTCTTCTTAATCTTCTTTGCTGAATTCTAAACAACTCCCAATCCTCAGACCTATTGTTTTTCTTAGTAGCATACAATTTGGCCAAGAGGTCTTCACAACTAGATTGCCAATGATTCCGTTCTCATTACACAGTACTCATAATATGATAGAATTTTTCATCAAGATGGAAATGTGAAGTAGTTGATTGAGACTAGGGTCTTAAATCTTAACAAAGGAAACTACGATGAAATGAGGCGCGAGTTGGTTATGACCGACTGGGGAATGTTACTTAAAGGGACGACAGTCGATAGGCAAACATTCAAAGAGCACATGGTGGAACTGCAACAATTGTTTATTCCTGTCTGGCACAAAAGTAAAACGGGAAAGGTACCAATCCATGGCTTACAAGGTAAATTAGGGATAGTATTCGATCCAAGGAAGGAGCATACAAATTGACCAAGAAAAGCAACAGGCGAGGATTGGGAGCTGTTTAGAATTCAGCAAAGGAGGATCAGCGGATTGATTTAAGAGGAAAATAGAATATGAAAGAAAGCTTGCAGGGAACATTAAAAACTGACTGTAAAAGTTTCTATCAGTACGTTGTGGGAAAAAGATTGGTTAAGACAAACGTAGGTCCCTTACAGACAGAAACAGTGGAATGTATAATAGGGGACAAAGAAATGGCTGAGCAACTAAATACATACTTTGGTTCTGTCTTCACAAATAAGGACACAAATAAGATACCAGAAATGTTGGGGAAGGAAGGGTTTAGTCACAGAGAGGAACTG
Source organism: Scyliorhinus canicula (assembly GCF_902713615.1). NCBI lineage: Eukaryota > Metazoa > Chordata > Chondrichthyes > Carcharhiniformes > Scyliorhinidae > Scyliorhinus > Scyliorhinus canicula. The sequence continues at coordinate 53,707,611 of NC_052155.1, read as the reverse complement.
AAGGTGATCAATATCAGTAGAGAAATGGTGTTTGGGAAATTGATCGGATTGAAAGCTGATACATCCCAAGGGCCTGATGATCTACATCGCAGGGTACTGCAGGGGTTGGCTCTAGAAATAGTGGCTGTATTGGTGGTCATCTTCCAGGATGCTATAGACCGCAGAACAGTTCCTGTAGATTAGAGGGTGGCTAATGTAACTCAACTATTTAAAAAGGGAGGCAGAGAGAAAACAGGAAATTATAGACCAGTAAGCCTATTGTCAGTAGTGGGAAAAATTCAAGAATCCATTATCAAAGATTTTATATCAGAGCACTCAGAAAGTGGCAGGATCGGACAGAGTCAGCATGGATTTATGAAGGGGAAGTCATGCTTGACAAACCTACTGGAAATCTTTGAGGATGTATTAAGTAGAATCTAGTGGATGTGGTGTATTTATATTTTCAGAAGGTTTTTCACAAAGCCCTGCATAAAAGATTAGAGTGTAAGATTAAAGCACATGGGATTGGGGGTAGCGTGGAGATGGATAGCAAACTGGTTGGCAGACAGGAAAAAAAAAAAGAGTAGGAATTAACCAGTCTTTTTCAAATTGGCAGCCAGTGATTAGTGGGGTACCACAGGAATCGGTGCTAGGACCCCAGCTATTCACAATATGTTATTGATTTAGATGAGAACACAAAATGTCATATCTCCAAATTTGCAGATGACACCAAGTTGGGTGGGAGTGTGAGCTGGAAGGAGGATGCAGAGATCCTTCAGTGTGATTTGGACAGGCTGAGTGAGTGGGCAAATGCATGGCAGATGCAGTATAATGTGAATAAATGTGAGGTTATCCACTTTGGTAGCAAAAACAAGGCGGCAGACTATTATCTGAATGGCCATGAATTAGATGGGGAGCATGAAACGAGACCTGGGTGTCCTCATACATCAGTCACTGGAGGTAAGCATGCAGGTGCATGGGGCTGGTTTAGCACACTGGGCTAAATCGCTGGCTTTTAAAGCAGACCAAGGCAGGCCAGCAGCACGGTTCAATTCCCGTCCCAGCCTCCCCGAACAGGCGCCGGAATGTGGTGACTAGGGGCTTTTCACAGTAACTTCATTGAAGCCTACTCGTGACAATAAGCGATTTTCATTTAATTTCATTTTCATGTGCAGCAAGCGGCAAATTCATTGTGAGAGAATCAGAGTAGAGGAGCAGCGATGTCATGCTGCAATCATGATGTGGAGATGCCGGAGTTGGACTGGGGTGGGCACAGCAAGAACACCAGGTGAAAGTCCATCAGTGATTCCAAACTAACCTGTTTGACTTTAACCTGTTGTTGATTTTTTATTAATAAATTTAGAATACCCAATTCATTTTTTCCAATTAAGGGGCAATTTAGTGTGGCCAAACCACCTACCCTGCACATCTTTGGGTTGTGGGGGCGGAACCCACGCAAACACGGGGAGGATGTGGAAACTCTACACAGACAGTGACCCAGAGCCGGGAACGAACCTGGGACCTCAGCGCCATGAGGTAGCAGTGCTAACCACTGTGCTGCCCTTGGTATTGCAAGACCTCTTAATATGCTGCAGTTATACAGGGCCTTGGTGAGGCCACACCTAGAATATTGTGCAGTTTTGGTCTCCTTATCTGAGGAAGAATGTTCTTGCTCGAGAGGTAGTGCAGCAAAGGTTTACCAGACTGATTCCTGGGATGGCAGGACTGACATACAAGGAGAGATTGAATTGGTTAGGATTGTATTCGCTTGCGTTCAGAAGAATGAGCGGGGATCTCACAGAACCCTTTAAACTTCTAACAGGACTGGACAGGATAGATGTAGGAAAGATGATCCCGATGGTGGGTGTATCCAGAACCGGTGGCAGTCTTGAGGATATGGGTAGACCATCAGACAGAGATTAGGAGAAATTTCTTCACCTAGAGAATGGCGAGTCTGTGGAATTCATTACCACAGGAAGTAGTCGAGTCCAAAACATTGCATGGTTTCGAGCAGTTCGATATAGCACTTGTGGCGAAGGGGATCAAAGGACGTCGAGGAAAGCAGGATTAGGTTACCGAGTTGGATGATCAGTGGACTGGGCCACAATTTGAGAAACTAAGTGCCTTTGATGTAAAAAAAATTGGAGTCTTTTGAACTGGTATTCTTTTGCATAGTATAACACTGTTGAGATCAACTAATGTTTTTCTTTCTCTGAAAAGGCAATTTCTAAACAGTCCATGGAAACATCAAAATCACTTGGTTTAGGTTTCCTTAATGGCAATAAGTTGGTACGATGGAATCTTGCCTCTGCAAGTGTTTGAAGAGGGGCAGGAAATGATCCTCAGCGTGACATAAACTAAAACGCTGACCTGGAGCTAGGTGAAAAACAGAGGAAGTAACCACGGAGACATTTCTTGGTCAGAAGGGTCTGAAAGGGTGATTGTCACTTGACAAGCTACCAGCTTCCTGAAAAAGGATATATTAAAGAATGCTTGGGACCAGGGTGCAGCACCTGGGGAGATGGCAGTGCTCGTCAAGCAACAATCTTCTTCAGGTCAAAGATGGATGAGACAACAGTGGGATGGGTTCCCTCACACTAACGAAGAGGGAGCAGATTTTTTTTTAAAAAAGGATGTGGGCTTCACTGGCTAGGCCAGCATTTATTTTCCAAGCCTAATTGTCCTCGAGAAGGTGGTAGTGAGTTGCCTTCTTGAACCACTGCAGTCCATGTGGTGTAGGTACACCACCGTGCTACAAGGGAGGGACCTGCAGGATTTAACCTAGAGACAGTGAAAGAATGGCAATCTATTTCCAAGTCAAGATCGTGAGTGACTTGGAGGGGAACTTCCAAGTGTTGGTGTTCCCACGTATCTGCTGCCCGTGACCTTCTAGACAGTAGTGATCGTGGGATTAATCTCCCAGTGTCTGTGTGGGCTTCTTCCGGGTGCTCCGGTTTCCTCCCACAAGTCCCAAAAGACGTGCTGTGAGGTGAACTGGACATTCTTAATTGTTTCTCAGTGTACCTGAACAGGTGCCAGAGTGCGGCGAATAGGGAATTTTCAAAGTAACTTCATTGCAGTGTTAATGTAAGCCTACTTGTGACACTAATAAAGATTATTATTATTATAGAAGGAGCCTTGGTGAGTTCCGGCAGTGCATCTTGTAGATGATACACAGTGCTGCATCAGTGGAGGGACTGAATATTTGTGGAAGGGGTATCAATCAAGCTGGCTTTGTCCTGGATGGTGTTGAGCTTCAAGCGTTGCTGGAGTTGCATTCATCCAGGCAAGTGGGGGGTATTCCATCACACTCCTGACTTATGCTTTGTGGGTGGTGGACAGCCCTGGAGAGTCAAGTAGCGAGTTATTCACTGCAGAATTCCCAGCCTCTAACCTACTCTTCTCACCACAGTATTTATATGACTGGTCCAGTTTAGTTTCTGGTCAATGGTAAACCCCAGGATGTTGATTGTGGGGGACTCAGTGATGATGATGATGATGCTATTGAATGTCAAGGGACCATGGTTTGACTCTCTTTTATTGGAGATGGTCATAACCTGGCACTGGTGTGGCATGAATGTTACTTGCCACTTGTCAGCCCAAGCCTGGGTACTGTCCAGGTCTTGCTGCATTTGGACATGGACTGCTTCATTATCTGAGGAGTCGCAAATGGTGCTGAACATGGTCATCAGCGAACATCCCCACATCTGACCTTGTGTTGGAAGGAAGGTCAGGGTGGCACGATGGCACAGTGGCTAGCACTGCTGCCTCATGTCACCAAGGAACCAGGTTCGATCACGGCCTAGGGTCACTGTCCATGTGGAATTTGCACATTCTCTCAGTTTCCACGTGGGTCTCATCCCAACAATCCAAAGATGTGCAGGGTAGGTGGCTTGGCCATGCTAAATTGGGAAGAAAAAAATAATTGGGTACTCTAAATTAAATTTTAAAAAAGAACATAAATGTTGGAAGGAAGGTCATTGATGAAGCAGATGAAGATGATTGAGTCTAGGTCACCACCCTGAGGAACTCCCATAGTGATGTCCCGGGACTGAGATGATTGACCTCCAACAACCACTTTGTGCTAGGTAGGACTCCATCCAGTGGAAAGTTAGCCCCGATTCCCACAACGGGCGGTCTGTACAAAGGGCAGGGACTTAATCAGCACGAGCTTATAAATGGTTTGCTCGAGCTCCTCGATGCCATACTCTTATCAAATGCTGCCTTGATGTCAAAGGCAGTCACTCGCATCTCTCGAGTTCAGCACTTTTGTCCAAGTTTGAACTAAGGCTGTAATGAGGTCAGCAGCTGAGTGATCTTGACAAACCCAAACTGAGCATCAGTTTTATTACGAAATGACTCTTAATAGCACTGTTGGCAACCCCTTCCAAAACTTTACTGATGATGGAGAGTAGATTGATAGGGCAGTAATTGGTTGGGTTGGATTTTTCCTGCTTTTGTGTACAGACATACCTGGGCAATTTTCCACATTGCCGGGTAGATGCCAGTGTTGTAGCTGTACTGGACCAACTTGGCCAGGGGTGCAGCAAGGCCTGGAGCACAAGTCTTCAGTACTATTGCTGTAATATTGTCAGGGCCGATAGCTTTTGCCATATCCATTGTCTTCAGCTGTTTCTTGATATCACATGGGGTGAATAAAATTGGCTGAAGACGAGTATCTGTAATGCTGGGGACCTCTGGAGGAAAGAGAGATGGATCATCCACTCGGCACTTCCCACTGAATATTATTACGAATGCTTCTGCCGTGTTTATTACATGGATGTGCTGGGCTCTTCTATCATTGAGGATGAGGATATTTGTGGAGCCTCCTCCTCCAGTGAGATTTTTCAAATTGTCCACCACCATTCACGACTGGATGTGGCAGGACTGCAGAGCTTAGATCTGACCTGTTGGTTGTGGGATTGCTAAACACTCTATGACTGTTTATGTTGTTTGGTATGCAAGTAGTCCTGTGTTGTAGCTTCACCAGATTGACACCTCATTTTTCAGTATGCCTGGAGCTGCTCCCGGCATGCCCTCCTTCACTCTTCATTGAACCAGGGTTGATCCCCTGGTTAGATGCAGGGCATACAACCTGCATCAATCAAAGCTGAGTCGGAGTAGTAGTAGAGTCGCAGTAATGCTAGGCCAAAGCTGCAGATTGTAGCCGAGTCCAATTCTGCTGCTGCTGGTGGCCCACAGCCCTTTATGGATGCCCAGTCTTGAGTTGCTACATCAATTTTGAACCTACGCCATTTAGCACAACGGTAGTGTCACACAGCACGATGGAGGGTATCCTCAGAGTGAAAATGGGACTTTATCTCCACAAGGACTGTGCGGTGATCACGCCTCCAATATCGTCATGGACAGATGCATCTGCACCACGCAGGTTACAGAGGATGAGGTGCAGTATGTTTTCCCCTCCTTGGCAGCGATGTGCTGAGTGGTCACACAAAAGGTGGCTCTCCCTTCGGAACTTCAACTTAGGTCCCTTAAACGTGTAAATTTGATACCAAAGTAACAAAAAACACTCATCCTACACTAACAATTATCCAAAGAAATGCCTTTGAACTAGCCACCGAGCGGAAAAATAGCAGTTATGGTAAAAGTTGGGAGACGAAGATCCAGACCGGAGCGAGGAGACACGTGGGGTGCAGCAAAGCAGAGCATGGCAGACCGAGCAGGGTCACCAAAGCAGACCTTAGCCCACCACCGTTGGAGCAGTGGTTGGAGCTTCTTTCAATAGAGCTCCAAAAACACAGGAACCCTATGGACCCCATGTCAGCCATGAGGTCGGCCATAGAAACCATTCTGGTCTCCATCAAAGCAGCGTTAGAGAGAACGGAGCGGAAACTAGAGACCCAGGAAGCAACGGTGCGGAGCTGGAGAATGTGGCCACTGGCCAGAGTGGTCAGATCGCATCGCTTGAGGCCGAAGTGGCAAGATTGGTGACGGCACAGGGAACACTCGAGTGGAAGGTAGAAGATCAGAAAAACAGGTCATGCTGCCAGAACCTACGGATTGTCAGGCTACTTGAAAGCACAGAGGGCAGAAAACCCCACTGGGTACGCTGCGAGGATGCTTGGGAAGCTGATCGGAGAAGGCTACCAGAGGTAGATTGGGCTCACAGGTTGCTCCGGCAAAGGCCCAAAGCAGGAGAACCACCACAGGCGATCATAGTCAAACTCCATAAGTTCCCGGATAAAGAGGTGAACTGGGCCAGGAACACACAGTCCTGTAGATAAGAGGGATACAACCTGCATCTATCAAGACATTGCAGTCAACCTGGACAAGCACCGGATGGTGGCTTTATTTACAAAGTGTTTGCCATCTAAAAAACCTGAGGGCCAACATAGTCTTCCTTCAAGAGATATATCGGAGGGAGAAGGACCAACCCAGGGTAAGAGGTGGATAGGACAGATATACCAAGCTTGCTTCGGTACTAAGGGAGGTGTTGACCATACTGTTTAGAAAGAGTTCTCCTTCCTCGTCCAGCTGAGAAAGCAGGCAGCCAGGACGCGATAGCTCAGGTGAAGGATCGGAATGGAAAACTAGTTGCAGTGCAAGATAAGATTAAGGAGACTTTGGCAACTTTCGACCGAAAGCTGTACATCTCCAAGCCCCCGGAGTGCGACTCGAGGATGAAACAGTTTCACAATAGGTTAGACATACCAGCTGTGTGTGTGTGTGTGGGGGGGGGGGGGGGGGGGGGGGGGGGGAAGGGAGAGGAGGAGAGGAGAAGAAAGAAGGCAGGGACTTGAAGCACCACTAGAATGAGGAAAAAGTCATGGAGAGTACTCCATGCAATTGGGGAAGGCACCGTGTCTGGACAGATACCTGGTAGACTTCTATAAATAATTTGCAGCAGCATTGGCCACGCAGCTGTGGTAGATGTTCAATGATGACTAGATATAGAGATGGACCCTGCTGCCCACGTGGGCACAGGCCTCAATATTGCTGATGGCTAAAAAAAGACAGGATCCGATTGCATTCATGTCCTACAGACCCATTTCACACTGAAATACAGATGCCAAAGTCCTGGTAAAGTCCCTGGCGCGGCGACTGGAGAGTTGTGTGCGGAGATAGTCGGGAGAAGTAAACAGGCTTTGTCAAGGGCACACAGCTGACAGTGAACATTAGGCATCTGCTAAACGTGATTGTGACCCAACCCAGGAAGGAGACACCAGGAACTAAAGACGCTCAGCTCAAATAGCAATTAGTCTCGCCAAATCCATGGTCTTGATGACCATTCTAAGCTGGATTGTCTAACCAGTAATTTAGACGTTGCATTATTTCTTGTGCACCTTTCAATAAAATTAGATTCTTTATCGTACAAAAGGGACAACTTTTTGAATGGATTTGCCCGAACTCATCAGCTCAAATGGCAAGGCACACAGGATAAAGAGTGGAACCAATTATTACTAACCTTGCTTACTGTGAAAGTTCTCAGTTTTATACATGAATCCCAAGTGCAAAAGATATTGATGCAGCAAAATATGCCACCATGGATGGTATTTTTCATCACCGTGTGTTTGAGGCTTGAAGATTATACTGACAACCTGCACAAGTGGTTTCCTTCAAAAATGTGCTCTCCTTCAAATCAATTCCCACAAAAGACACTCAAGATACCCGTGATTAACAAGATCTGTTGTATGCAATTGTCTGTCATCAGAGAGACTCTCTCTCACACACCCACACATAATAGCAAAGGGGGAATGAAATTTGTCATGGCGATTAACTAACAATCATTAACTGGACACAAAACCTGTTTGTCCCATTATTAATCTGGAGGTGGTGAAAATAAGGATATGATTGAACCAATGTAAAGCGTATACTGACCTAGCTGTTGCTGCATCTGATGGTGCATCATTGGATATGGAGGTGGTGGTGTTGGACCTTGTTGTATCATTCCCATGGAACCCAGCTGCTGAATAACAGGGGTGGATGATGTGCTTTGCGAATGCTGCTGCTGTTGTTGTTGCTGCTGCTGCTGCTGCTCCAGCTGCTGTCTGGCTCTCATTTCAGCATATTTCAACTGTTCCATGTGGAAGGCTTGCCGTTCCGTGAGCAGCTGTTGTCTCTGCTGTTCAAGCTGAAATAAAGTGCAAAGGCAACACACATGAACAAAAGACCCTTGCTGCAATGTACTTCCATGGTGCCAGGGCCATCAAATAACTGCTGTAAGTGATCAGTCTTAGTGGAAATCTGGACAGCTAATCAAACCCAACCTGGTGTTTTGGCCAAATGCAAAAATCAGCCAGAAGAGCACATATTGTGAATCGAAAATTTGAAGCAGTTGGTTCATCAAGAAGTTGCAGATGTATTGAGGGCAATAGTTTATTTTCTTTACTGCAACAAGATTTATACAATTCTCTCTTACTTCTACTGAACTGACAGATTTTAAGATCGTTCTTCCAGTTGTGCCACGGCATGTGCCAGCATGTGATTGTTTACAACCGGGCAGTCATCTCCAATCTGTTTTATTACCCGAGCAAGCCTTATTCTATTTGTTGGCTCAAATTCCAACTTACATCACAGATATGTCATCATAGAACTATTGCAATACCGTATGAGATACATCTTAAATAACGCTATCGTGCCTGCCTCTACCACCTCCGCCGGCAATGCGTTCCAGGCACCCACCACCCTCTGCGTTAAGAACTTTCCACGCATATCTCCCTTAAACTTTTCCCCTCTCACCTTGAACTCGTGACCCCCAGTAATTGAGTCCCCCACTCTGGGGAAAAAGCTTCTTGCTATCCACCCGGTCTATACCTCTGATGATTTTTAGACCTCAATGAGGTCCCCCCTCAACCTCCATCTTTCTAATGAAAATAATCCAAATCTACTCAACCTCTCTTCATAGCTAGCGCCCTCCAGAAGGACTTGGGAGTCCTTGTTCGTGATTCTCTTACGGTTAATGTGCAGGTTCAGTTGACAGTAAGGCGGCAAATGGAATGCGAGCATTCATGTCAAGAGGGCAAGAGTACAGGACCAAGGATGTACTTCTGAGGCTGTATAAGGCTCTGGTCAGACCCTATTTGGAGTATTGTGAGCAGTTTTGGGCTCTGTATCTAAGGAAGGATGTGCTGGCCTTGGAAAGGGTCCAGAGGAAGTTCACAAGAATGAGATCCCATATGCCATGCTTTCAATACCTCTAGATCAGAGGGAAAACACAATGGGAGAGTATTGTAAGGGCCCTTACCATTTTTATCCATGCATGCTTAATGGATATATACCTTTAAGTCGAGCAGGGGAGTAAGGAATTCAAAAGTTACAAAAGAGAACACTATGCTAGCCTTGGGATAGCAGAACTCGGACTTCGCGTACCCGAGAGATCAGTGGGACACTGTTCAATTGGTTGGCTGGTGGCCAATGAATTGGCCAAATGGTTGTATTCTGCCCAGTAACAGGCAATGTTTGGATCCTGCCCAAATTTTTTTCTTTATGGTTTCATGGGATGTGGGTGTCGCAGGCAAGGCCAGCATTTGTTGCCCGTCCCCAATTACCCTCAAACTGAGTGGCATTTTAAGAGACAACCACATTGCTGTGGGTCTGGAGTCACATGGAGACCAGACCAAGTAAGGACAGCAGATTTCAGTCCCTAAAGGACATTAGTGAACCAGATGCGTCTTTACGACAATTCTTTTATGGTCATCATTCGACTTTTAATTCCAGATTTGGATTGAATTCAAATTTCACCATCTGCAATCGCAGGATCCAAACCTGGTTCCCAGAGCATTACCATGGGTCTCTGGATTACAAGTCCAGCGTCAATGCCACTATACCACCGCCTCTCCGGGATGATTTTTTTTTTAAGAGAACAAGAGAAAGACAGTTGGGGTCCTGGACTCCTCTATCTGCACCCACTCTGCTCTCGGTTCCTTTACCCATCCTCTCACTCTTTCTGATCTGGCTGCCCAGTGATATAACTGTAGGTTCGGGAGGGTCAGGCCTCCCACATTTCTTTCCCTTTGTAGGACCTTCTTTTGGTTCCTCGGGTCTCATTCCTTTTCTCCGCCCCCAACCACACAAATGCCATGATTAGTTTGTCGACTGTTGAAAAATGCCGTGGTAATGTAGATTGTGAGGGAGGGATCTAAACAGGAAGAGGAACCTGGGCAATACGTTCATTTTGATGTCTGTATTCTCCCTGCGAGGTCACTGGCAGTGTGCCCCATCTCTGCAGGTCCCTTTTTCATAGAATTTACAGTGCAGAAGGCCATTCAGCCCATCGAGTCTGCACCGTCTCTTGCAAAGAGCACCCTGCCCAAGGTCAACACCTCCACCCTATCCCCATAACCCAGTAACCCCACCCAACACTAAGGGCAATTTATCATGGCCAATCCACCTAACCTGCACATCTTTGGACTGTGGGAGGAAACCAGAGCACCCGGAGGAAACCCACGCACACACGGGGAGGATGACTTCCTCCACCAGATTAGTCAGTTCCATTTGTGGATCCATGTCCAGTCGTGGGCTATTTGGATCCCTGGTCATGGAATTTGGTTTGAGCCAGTTTGAGCAGTCCCGCCAGCTCTGTCCCTCCCCCCCCCCCCGTGGGTTTCACAGGGAAGATCTCGCACTTGCTTAGGTTAACCTTGTAATCAGAGAAGGCTACATCCAAACTCGTTTAGGAGTTTCATTATCCCTTCCATGCTGTCTGTGGGTTTGAGATGCAAGTCATCTGTGTAGTAACACTACGCTCTCTTTCCACCCTCTTGATACCTCTCCACCCCTTAGCCATTCTGAGAGTGATCGGCAGTGATAGCCAGAGCAAACAGCAGTGTGAATTGCAGCACCCTGGTCTCATGCCTCTGTGCAACCAGATATATTTAGAGCTGGTGGTGTTTGTCCATACGCTCGCCATGGGAGCACTGTACAGTAGTTTCACCCATGTGAACTCTGGTCCGAACCCAAAACATTCCAGTATGAGGTACTTCCACTCATCTCTGTCAAAGGCCTTTCCTGCGTCCAGAGAGATTTTAAAAAAGTTTATTCGCCATATTTTCATCATTTTCACCATATAAAAGAGATACAAAAATAACCCCAACAATATAAAAAAAACAAACCCCCAAACCCAAATCCCCCCCCCCACTCCCCCCTGGAATGAAGAACTTGTCATATGGGGGAATGGTTGAGGACTCTGGGTCTGTACTCGTTTGAATTTAGAAGGATGAGGGGAGCTCTTATTGAAACTTACAGGCTACTGTGAGGCCTGGATAGAGTGGACGTGGAGAGGATGTTTCCACTTGTCGGAAAAACTAGAACCAGAGGACAGCATCTCAGACTAAAGGGGCGATCCTTGAAAACTGAGATGAGGAGGAATTTCTTCAGTTAAAGGGTGGTGAATCTGTGGAACTCTTTACCGCAGAAGGCTGTGGAGGCCAAATCAGAGTGTCTTTAAGACAGAGTTATGGGAGAAGGCAGGAGAATGGGGATGAGAAAATATCAGTCATGATTGAATGGCGAAGAAGACTTGATGGGCCGAGTGGCCTAATTTTGCTCCTATGTCTTATGGTCAGTTCGGGAAAACCTTCATTGTGAAATCTCGAACCTGCTGGTGCCTAAACCCTTCCCCTCGAATAACGACGAATAACTCGAAGAACAACGAGTCAGAATACAGGAGGGAGATAAGAGAACCTAGTGGAGTGGTGCAGTGACAACAATCTCTCCCTCAATGCCAGCAAAACTAAACAGCTGGTCATTGACTTCAGGAAGCAAAGTACTGTACACACCCCTGTCAGCATCAACGGGGCCGAGGTGGAGATGGTTAGCAGCTTCAAATTCCTAGGGGTGCACATCACCAAAAATCTGTCCTGGTCCACTCACGTCGACACTATCACCAAGAAAGCACAACAGCGCCTAACTTCCTCAGGAAACTAAGGAAATTCGGCATGTCCACATTAACCCTTACCAACTTTTACAGATGCACTATAGAAAGCATCCTATCGGGCTGCATCACAGCCTGGTATGGCAACTGCTCGGCCCAGGACCGCAAGGAACTTCAGAGAGTCGTGAATACCGCCCAGTCCATCACACAAACCTGCCTCCCATCCATGGACTCCATCTACACCTCCCCCTGCCTGGGGAAAGCGGGCAGCATAATCAAGGATCTCTCCCACCCGGCTTACTCACTTTTCCAACTTCTTCCATCGGGCAGGAGATACAGAAGTCTGAGAACACGCACGAACAGACTCAAAAACAGCTTCTTCCCCACTGTAGCCAGACTCCTGAATAACCCTCTTATTGACTGACCTCATTCACACTACACCCTGTATGCTTCATCCGATGCCAATGCTTATGTAGTTACATTGTATATCTTGTGTTGCCGTATTAAGTATTTTCTTGAATTTTGTCACGTACTGAATGATCTGTTGAGCTGCTTGCAGAAAAATACTTTTCACTGTACCTCGGTACACGTGACAATAAACAAATCCAATCCAATCCAATCCCTGCACCAATGCATACTTCTCTCCCAACTCCTCCAGACTCGCGAATCACCCACCGAAAAACAAATCCTTCTTTTCTTCGATTCCCCCTCTCGTCCCAACTCAGAAACCTCACATCCATCCTCCCCAGCTCAAACCCATGGTTCCCCCTAATTGTGTCCCCCCCCCCCCCCCCCCCAACTTAAAAATGTTGCCGAACTGCCTCTTCAAAGTGGTCACCACCAACGGACTCACCAAGTACCTTCCTGGAGCCATCGTGAGCGGCACCGTTGCCAGTGCCCGCAACCCCAACCCCCTTTACGCATTGGGTCTCTCCCTTCTTGGTCCAGCCCCGCACCGTCTCTGCATTTGCTGCCCAATAGTAGTACAGTAAGTTTGGGAGGCCTAGCTCCCCAGCCTGTCGCCCACTGTGCAGGACAACCCTCCTACTCCTGACTATCCTGCCCTGTCTCAGATAAATGAGATGATCAATTTGCCCACTCCCTTGAAGAAGGACTTCAGTGAAACATCCGGCAGGCACTGGAATAAGAACAAGAATCGCGGCAACATATTCATTTTAACTGCCTGCACCCAGCAACGACAGAGGGAGGTTGCCCCACCGTAACTAATTCGGCCTTCACCCTCCCCATGAACTAGTGAAATTGTATTTTTGGAGCCCTCCCCAATCCCAGACCACTTGCACCCAAGTACCTAAAGTAGGTGGTCACCAAATGGAATGGCAGCAGCCCCCCCCCCCCCCCCCCCCCCCCCCCCCCCCCCCCCCCCCCCCCCCCCCCCACCACCACACACAGGGGTGCCATGAAATACTCAACTCTTGCTTAAGTTCGATTTATACCCAGAGACATAGAGTTCAGAAATATACAACAGCAGTTCACCGGTGTATAAGGACACCCTATGCTCCAACCCCCCCCCCCCCCCCAAAACCATTCCCTTCTACAGTCCTGAGCTCCAGGATTTGTGTGTCGATATTGATTAGCGAGATGGGGCTGTAGGACTGTAGGACCTGCATTCATCTTTTTGGTTATCAGTGATATTGAGGCTTTGGCCAGTGTTGGTGGCAGTGTGCTTCTTACTTGCGAGCCTGCAAATATTTCTCGGTGTGGTGCAAATCTTTTGTCCGCCTGGAATCCATCTGGCCCCAGTGCCTTCCCCGCCTGCAGAGTTGATACTGTCCATGGCTTCTCAGATTTTGTGGTGCTTCCAGGCTCTGTCTCTTTTCTTCCACCACGATCGGCATGTCCAGTCTGTCGAGGAACTACTTCATCCCCGAGTTTCCCTCAGGGGTGGGGGGCTCAGAGGTGTACAGCCCCCAGTAGAAGACTGTGGATGTTTCGTTGAACCTTTCTGGCATGAGGACTAGCCGACCACTGCCGTCCCAAACCTGGGCTATTTCCCTCATGGCTGCCTGCTTTCTCAGCTGGTGAGTCAGTAGACGGCTGGCTGTGTCTCCATGTTCGGAAAAGGTAATGAGTGTCTGGCAGAACTGGTTCACTGCTTTCCGCGTGGAAAGCAAAGTCCATCTGTAGCCTTTTTCTCTCTGCCAGTAGTTCCAAGGTCGGGGTCGAGGAGTATCGCCAATCCACCTCCAGTATGGAGTCAATCAACTATTGTCTGGCCGCCCTCTCCTTCCTATATTTCCCGTTTCATCACTACTCTCAGTACCTCCCAGAACGTGGAGGGCGAGATATCCCAATTCTGATTATTGGTAATACCAGTCTACTGCCAGTGATATTCGATCCCAGAATGCCTCATCAGCCAGGAGGGCCATGTCCAGGTTCCATGGGGGGCTTTGTGCTGACACCGACTCATCATGGGCTTTGTGCCCGGCCCATCTCCAAACTCACATCCATATAGTGTGAAGCCTAGTCAGAGATTATGATTGCAGAGTCCTCAGCTCTTACCACCCCTGGAAGCACCGCATTCCCCGCTACAAAACATTGATCCTAGTACACACCCCGTGTACCTGGGAGGAGTACTCCTTCTCCCGTGTGTGAACTTCCATGGGTCCACTGCCGACATCTGTTCCATGAAAACATTAAATTCCTTTGCCACGTTTGATTCTTTCACCCAACTTTGATCGGTCTATCCTAGATTCCTGGAAGCAGTTAAAGGCCTGCCCCTGATGAGTCGGTGTCGGGATTACTGGCATGGCTTGCTTCATGAATTCAGTATTGTCCCAGTTGGGAGCATCTACAATTACAAGGACCACCGGTGCTCCTTCCAGACACCACTTACCACGATGTACCGTCCCCCTTGGTCTGCAACCATCCTCATTGCTGTAAATGCTGTGATCTTATTAAGCAGTATCCCTGATTAGCACAGGGCTAAATCGCTGGCTTTGGAAGCAGACCAAGCAGGCCAGCAGCACGGTTCAATTCCCGTAACAGCCTTCCCGAACAGGCGCCGGAATGTGGCGACTAGGGGCTTTTCACAGTAACTTCATTTGAAGCCTACTCGTGACAATAAGCGATTTTCATTTTCATTTCATTTCTTAACACGAATGGAAAGTCTGCCCCACCCAGCCCTTTCTTACACATAGTTGGTCCTTTTGCTTTAGGTGGGCCTCCTGGAGGAAGACTTTGTCGGCTTTCAAACTCTTCAGATGGGTGAAGATTCTGGATCTTTTCACTGGGCCATTAAGTCTCTGACTTTCCAGACAGGAGGTTTCTTTCTTCCCCCCCCCCCCGTAAACGGGATCTGAAGGGGGTTTCTGTCTCCCCACGGGATCAACCATACTTAGCTTGTGGATGCACCCTGCACTCCGGGGGTTTCCTTTCGTTTGGGAGCCATCCAATATGGCCGTGGTCACCGTACTCACCATGTGGCTGTGCCTCTGTGCTCCCAGGTTTCCTTTTGTATGGAGCCCCAGCAAAATAGCTGCTTTTGGTTCCCTTGTCGCCATGTGATTTGTTGTAGCCAGCCTTCTATTCCCCCACCCCCAGGATCGATCCATACCGTCCCCCAGCTGTTGCGTTGCTCTTCTTCCCCCCCACCCCCCCTCCTCCACCTCCCTTCTACATCATACTGCGCTCAGCCCCTCCTTTCTGAGACTTGTCAAATCAATGAGGCAGATGGCAGATCAGTCCTGCGCGAAGAGTCTTTTTTTTAAAAACCGATGAGAATAGAGGTCTGGTTCACTCCTTCCCAGCCCATGCTGGTGCATGAATGTGTCTGCTTCTGTCGGTGCAGTGCAGTAATACTCCTTATCCTGAAAAATCACCCCAAGTCTGGCAGGTACAGCATCCCGAACCGCACATTGTTCTTGTAAAGGGCTGGACGGCACAGTGGTTAGCATTTGATAGTAATAGCAATTTGGAATGAAAAATGCAGAATGCCCCATGAAACTGCATAACTCAAAACAAACTTTAAAAATACTGAGTAATAAGGAACTGGAAGAGATAGTTTAATGACTGGCGCAGCTGTTTGAACTGCTGAAATTGCGATGAACTGAACACTGTTTAAACAGTGTCGGCATGGTGGCACAGTGGTTAGCACTGCTGCCTCACAGCACTGAGGACCCAGGTTCGATCCCAGCCCCGGGTCACTGCCCGTGTGGAGTTTGCACATTCTCCCCGTGTCTGTGTGAGTCGCACCCTCGCAACCCAAAGATGTGCAGGCTAGGTGAATTGCCCATGTTAAATTTTTTTTAATTGGAGAAAAAAAAATAATTGGGTGCTCTAAATTTATTTTTTAAAGTTCTTGTAAAGGGCTACTAATGTGCTAAATTTCACCTGGCGCTTGGCCCAGTCTGCCCCACTGTCCTGGTACACACCGATCCAGTGTCCCTCCCATTTACAGGACCCTGCCTAGTTCAGGAACTTTTCTCAGACTCGGTATTGGTGTAGTTTCACAATGATGGCCTGCGGCTGCTCTCTGGCCTTGGCCGGAGTGACCTGTGGGTTCTGTTCATTTCTGGGGGCTTGGGAAAGCTTTCCCCTCCCAAGTTTGCCCAGCATCGGTGCCATATATTCTGTAGGGTTCTTGCCCTCGGTACCCTCCAGTAGGCCCATAATGCGAAGGTTTTGGCAGTGCGACTGATACTCTTGGTCCTCGACCTTCCCCCTTTAGCATCCCTTGGGCCGACACCAATCTTGCCCTCTGTCGCCAGTGAGTTGATCTGGTCGCTCAGGCCAGTCACAGCCTTCTCCAGCTCTCTGATCATCACTTCCTGTGTCTCCAGATGCCGCTCCTTCTTTTCCAACGCTGCTTAAAGGGGGACCAGTGTCTCCGTTACCACCACTTTCATTGTCGCCATTCGGATATGTGGCTATGCCAGATCTTTGGTGGAGCTATTCAGTTGGTCCCCACAGTTTCTTCCCTTCAAAGTATTCATTCATTCCTCTTTGAAAGCTGTAATGGAATCTGCTTCCAGCACCTTTTGAGGCACTGCAGTCCAGATTGCAATAGCTCCAGTGCAGCACCAAGTGAAAATGAAAATGAAAATCGCTTGTTGTCACGAGTAGGCTTCAATGAAGTTACTGTGAAAAGCCCCTAGTTGCCACATTCCGGCGCCTGTTCGGGGAGGCTGGTACGGGAATTGAACCGTGCTGCTGGCCTGCCTTGGTCTGCTTTTTTAAAAAGCCAGCAATTTAGCCCAGTGTGCTAAACCAGCCCCTCATATCAACTCTGGTTCTTTTTCCAATCAGTAATTCTTGTTTCTTCTCGTTACCACAAGAAAGAGGTTTCTTTTACTTAATGACATGAAAATAATTTTTGCGGCTTGGATCAAATTTACAAGTTATATTCCTTCGTTAAGGATACAACAAAAGAACAAGCTGCATTTATTTAACATATGACATAAGAGGATAAAAAACCCCAAGATTCTTCAGGAGATGCAAGGAGAAAAATCTCAGTCAAAGGAGATAGCATTAAATGGGGATAACCAAACTCTTGGTCAATGAGGTCCGCTTTCAGGAATCTCTTAAAAGGGAGAGTGGGTGAGAGCAAGAGCACACGAGAGAGTGGAATTTAAACAATTCTACGGCACTGGGTCCAGCTAGCTGGAGGCACCAATGGTGGTTCTCAAGAATAAACTGGGGCAGTGGCGTGTGCACGAGAGGACAGAGTCAGAGAAATTGTTTACAATTTCTATAAATGAAGAATATTTTGCAATTTATGTAAATTATGGAATTGTTTACAATCTATCCAAATGATGAGTTGTTTACAATTTCTATAAATGATCATCTGTAAGCAGGGACAGAGTGTAACTGATAGAAATTGGCTTTCTAGTTAGCTATAGATGATATAGGGAAAAAGGTTTAATGGAGAACTCATTAAGAGTAATTAGCTAAATCATATTAACCACGAGTGAGGAAAGCCGAATAGCTGGGAACATTTTGCAAGTTGCTTGAGACTTGCTTAAGATTGTAAGAACAGTGACGTCAATAGCTAAAAGGCCCCATTGTGTGAAAGAACAGGCAGTAATCTGCCTTTCTGTTTTTGCTTCCAAAGTGAATAACCTCACACTTATCCAAATTATACTGCATCTGCCATTGATTTGCCCACTCGCCCAACCTGTCCAGATCATGCTGCAGGATCGCTGCATCCTCATCACAATTCACCCTCCCACCTAATTTGGTATCATTTGCAAACTTTCAGATGTTACATTTTGTTCCCTCATCCAAATCATTAATATATATTGTGAATAGCTGGGGTCCCAGCACCGATCCCTGTAGTACCCCACTAGTTACTGCCTGCCAATTTGAAAAGGACCCATCCCTACTCTTTGTTTCCTCTCTGCCAACCAGTTTTCTATCCACCTCAATACATTTCCCCCAATCCCAAGCGCTTTAAACTTGCACAATAATCTCTTATGCGGGACTTTGTCAAACGCCTTCTGCAAGTCCAAATATACCACATCGACAGACTCCCCTTGCCAACTGTACTGGTTACATCTACAAAGAATTGCAACAGATTTGTCAAGCATGATATTCCCTTCATAAATCCATGCTGACTCTGACTGATCCTGCCACTGCTTTCTAAATGTTCCGCGATAAAGTCCTTGATAATGGATTCAAGCAGTTTCCCCACTACCGATGTTAGGCATTGACGCATCCTAACCCAAGTGTTGGATTTCAGTCCCTCACGGGCCTTTACGAACAGCACGGTAGCATTGTGGATAGCACAATCGCTTAACAGCTCCAGGGTCCCAGGTTCGATTCCGGCTTGGGTCACTGTCTGTGCGGAGTCTGCACATCCTCCCCGTGTGTGCGTGGGTTTCCTCCGGGTGCTCGGTTTCCTCCCACAGTCCAAAGATGTGCAGGTTAGGTGGATTGGCCATGATAAATTGCCCTTAGTGTCCAAAATTGCCCTTAGTGTTGGGTGGGGTTACTGGGTTATGGGGATAGGGTGGAGGTGTTAACCTTGGGTAGGGTGCTCTTTCCAGGAGCCGGTGCAGACTCGATAGGCCGAATGGCCTCCTTCTGCGCTGTAAATTCTATGTAAAACCATGCTGGACATGTGGATGGGTGAAATTGGTTTTCATAGGAAGAGCAACATAAACATTTTGCCCTCACGACTGACCATCATTAAGATAACTTTTACGACCATTTTTGCACTATATTTAAGCTAATATAGTAAATGTCAGAAACAAGTTTAGACATGCATTGTCAATGTTAATTAGCCTATTTACAGAAAGAATAAAACTCCACAAAGTGACGAGATTACAAATAGCAATATAGTCGCATGCACCACATCAGTTAACAGTCAGCTATAAACTTTGAATAAAAATTCTTTCACTTCAAGTGCCTGTATTTAAATAAATGTTGTAACCCAAGCAGTCATCACTTGTTCCCTGCCGCGCCTAGTTAATAATAAAGAACAGTAGGCTGAATTAATTACACAGCAGTCTCTTTATAGGCAGCACACTACTCAATTAACACACTTTCACGGTTTTCTGAATCCTTTATCCTAAATTTAAACAGCATTTAGTAACACATAGTTCTTCAAACTTTCTTGAAAAGACAGTGCATCACTTCGAGCACAGATAGGATATGTTCAAAAAACCAACGAGGCCCAAATAACTTACTGATTTGTGATCCAAGATGATATTTTTCAAATAAGACTAACATTACATTGCTGAACAATGAAAAATATTATGGGCTACAGTTCCCGATGTTCTTTTTCCATTATGCTTTTGTGTCTTTTCTCTCTCTCTCATTATACTCAACCAGTTACCATTCACTTCCTGTTCAGATTCAAAAGGAAAATGTTACCCTGGTTGCATCTATAATATGATCACACCAATATTGTTATTGCTGTTCCCACTTTGAGCAATGACAGAGCTGCAGTAACGGCACTTCACAATTGGTGCCACTAAGCACAAAATGCCTTCCAGACACAGCTAACGTTTTGAATGACTAACTATAATTCGTTATAGCCGACTAAACTGGAATGACAACAGAGCAGCATATTGTTATCACAGCTGTTTAAATGTTCATGTGTCGAAATACTAACTAGGTTGTGGTACTAGGATAGATGAAAGAATTATAGGCTCAGGAGGGCAACAATATCTTCTGCAGGAACCCACAAGATTCAAGTTTAAACTGGTCATGTAGAGATCAATCAACACACTTTAATGAAATATTTGAAAAATTTATACACATCTGCAAATTCAATCTGGTGAACCTCCTCTGAACTGCTTCCAATGCCACCACATGGCACCCATACAATGGTCAGAGCTCCATCTATGTCACTCAATGGTTTCAATGCAGGTTCCAGCCATTCTTGGCCAAATATGTTACAGTGAAGCATGATGCACTTTGAACAACCTGTATTTTTTGTAGCATCTTCAACAGGCAAAAATTCCAAAATGTTTCACTGGTGTAATCACTAAAACAGAAAACCAATTATAAGGCAGCAATATTAGGAGGGGTGGCCACAAGTTTAAAATCAAGGAGGTAGTTTTCAGTTGGCTCTTAATGGGGTGGAGGTGGTGATGGAGAGATTTTAGGAAAAAACTGTATGGCATTGGAAGCAGCTGAAGACATAGCCACCAATGACAGAGTAAAGAAAATGGAGGAAGGACACACCAGAGTCTAATGAACAACATTTGGAGCTGGAGGTCACAGGACAAGAAGAAACAATCAAGTACAAGGATGAGCATCTTGAATTCAACAAGCTAAGGATCAAGGAGCCAATGTAGGTCAGTGAGCACAAGGATAACAGCAAATAGGACATGGTACAACTTAAGGTACAGGTTGTAGGGTTTTGGATGAGTAGCAGTCTATGAAGGCTGGGGAATGAGAAGTTGGACAAGAAAACTTTGGAAGAGTCAAGTCTAGGCGTGAAAAAGACATGGATGAGCAGCAGGTGGGTTGATGCATGGTCAGTTGTAGGTAACATGGCGGCAGAGGACACATTCTGAAGAATAAGATTCAGAGATGCAACCCAAGCCTAGGATTGTCAAAATTTCCAGTGGTTTGTGTCTTACAGTTGCCAGGGAGAGAAACTGTATCAGTGGCAAAGACACAGTTTAAAGCAGGAGTCACACATAGCAGCTTCAGCTTTTCAAGCGTTAGCAGGTCACCCAAGGCAGATGTCAAACACGCAATGTGACACAGATGCAAAAGATAGAATTAAAAGTTTTGGAGAGGTTCACCATGTGGGCAAATAAAGAGGTCAAACCAAAGGGTTAGATTGAACAAATGGTTTTAACCTTACTAACAAAAAAAAATCTAAGCGCTCCTTGAACTTGTTAAGGAAGTAAAAGCAAAGGGAAAAAAGAAGGGGGATTGGAGGAGAATGTTTGTAGTGGAGAAAAGCGAAGCATTAGCTTAAAATTCCAGTGCAAGATAAAAGCTGAGACAGTTAGGTATCTCAGCATGTCAAGTCCTAGAATAGGTCTTCCACAATATCCAGGTGACCAAGCTGCAAATAACAAGACAAGTGAGAAGCTCCGAATTAAGACCACAAGACACAGGAGCAGAATTAGGTTATTTGGCCCATTGAGTCTGCTCTGCCATCAATCATAGCGGACATATTTCTCATCCCCATTCTCTTGCCATCTCCCCCTAACCCCTGATCCCCTTATCAATAAAAAAACCCATCTCAGTCTTTAAAAAAAATAAATTTAGAGTACCCAATTCATTTTTTCCAATTAAGGGGCAATTTAGCGTGGGCAATCCACCTAGCCTGCACATCTTTGGGTTGTGGGGGTGAAACCCATGCAAACACGGGGAGAATGTGCAAACTCCACACAGACAGTAACCCAAAGCAGGGATTGAACCTGGGATCTCAGCGCCGTGAGGAGACAGTGCTAACCACTGTGCCACCATGCTGCCCCGATCTATCTCGGTCTTAAAGATTTGGCCTCCACAGCTTTCTGCGGCAATGAATTCCACAGATTCACCATCCTCTGGCTCAAGAAATTCCTCCTCATCTCAGTGTCCTCGGGTTCTAGTTTTTCCTACTTGTGGAAACATCCTCTCCACATCTACTCTATCAAGACCTCTCAGTATCCTATACATTTCTAAGATCCCCCCTCATCCTTGTAAACTCCTAACAAGTACAGACCCAGAGTCCTCAACCGCTCATGTGGCAAACTCTTCATGCCAGGGACCATTCTTGTGAACCTCCTCTGGGCCCTTACAAGGCCAGCACATCCTTCCTTAGATGCAGGTATCTATGCAGTATTTAGATGTGCACTTGCTATGTGAAGGCATACAAGGCTGTGGGCCAAGTGCTGGAAAATGGAAAGAGAATAGATAGGTGGTTGTTTTTGACCGCTAGACACACGATGGGCCGAAGGGTCTTTTCTGTACTGTAGGCCTCTATGACTGACTCCATGACTGACTCCGACTCCTGATAAGATCTGGCAAGTCATTGATCCAATAGGGAAACAAAAGATGTACAAGTAGAAGGGAATTAAGAGATTTGGGGACATTGTGAGATGGAGTTGAGGTGGAAACTCAGCCACGATCATACGGAATAGCAAAGGCGATTCAAAGGTAAAATTGGCCTACGCCTTCTATTTCTGAAAATGCAAGGCAGAGAAATCCAGAATCCTGCATCAAAACTGACAAGCCTGTTGTATTAATTGCTTTCCTTTGAAGTGCTATACCACTCGTGAGTATAAAGATTGTGCTTCTGTTAGTGAGTCCATAAAAGCTGTGCATTCTATAGATTTATCAAAAAATTATACTCGAGAGACACCCCAAGTTCTGACTCCTTCAAAACATCTTATACCAAGAACATTCTAATGTCACATGGGTGTTTTTAGCAGAGGAGAGTAAGGTTTGATGCAACCCAGCCACATCTGCTTATGGTTGGATAAACCAACTGAGCGAGAGATATGCTCATGTCTGTGCCCCAGGATCTGAAGCAGCAACAGTGTGGGTTACACTGGGGGGAATGATGAGGGGAAGAGAGATTTTGCTGGGGGAAAAGGACAAAAATGTTGAATAGGTGTCTGAGCCTTCAAAAGTTAGAAAAATATTTGGGCAGACAGCCAAAGGCAAAAAAGAGAGTTTGAAACACAAATGCTAGGCAATTAATCTCCAACAAGAGTGTCCAACTAACTCCCTTCAGATGCAACAGCATAACCATTGTGAAACAAGCAACATCAACAGCATAGGTTGTCACAATTGACCAGAAACCTAAACAGGGTTGAAACTTAAACTGTGGTTGCAAGAGAAAGCTGGAGGCTGGAAATTCCAAGTCCAGCTCCAACAACAATCAAGAAGCTCAACGTCATCCAAGACAAAGCAGCCTGTTTGATCAGCACCCTGTTCGCCACCGGCACACAGTGACAACAGCATGCATGACAACATACATTGCAGCGATAACCAGGTCCTTTGACAGCACCTTCCAAATCCATCATCTCTACCCACCTAGAAAGACAAGAGAAGCAGATGCATAGGAACAGCACTGCAAGTTTCCCTCCTAGTTGCACACAATTCTGGTGGAACTACATCCCCATTCCTTCATTGTCAGAGTCAAAATTCTGCAACTCTCCAACAGCTCTGTGGATCTACCTACAATACATGGATTGCAATAGTTCATTTAGTCAATTCACTATCATGACTTTATCCAGGGAAATTACAGATGGGCAACAAATGCTGGCCTAGCAAGTTATGCCCACATTCCAAGAGCAAATTAAAAAAGCAAAGTTAGCAAGTTAAAAAAGGAAGTTAGGAGATCCTTTGCTCACACAAAGACAATATAAGCGAGGTTGCTGCAGTTAACACCATCTGGAAAAGAGACACAGAAGATGATTCAACAAGTTCGCCCAAATCAAGTATTCCTCTGATGAACCACACAATATTATGAATTCTTGTTAAGCAAATATATATATTTTAAATAAAGACCTTACCGCTTCTCTCTCTCGGTCCATAATGGTTTCTAATTCCTCAAAGTGGCGAAGTTTTATCTCCAGTTTCTTCATTTGGGTTTCCACCAGAAGAGCGACAAGTGACTTGATCTTCCTCTCTTCCACTGCTGCAAGGTGCTGTAATAAATGGGTGAGGAGATGCAGTAACCAATTCAGGTAGCCAAGAAACATCAGCAAGAATTCATCAACATCTCCCTCTCCTGGAATGGATTGCATATTTAATATGGAAAGGAAAACAACTATGGAAAATCTCGAACCAAATGTTGAAACCACACAAAACATATGCGGTCAAATTAACAGCACTGAGTGAGACCCTGAGCTTGTTATTTTCCACACTTTTCAGTCAGTTCCATAATAATAATTTTTGTTGTCACAAGTACGCTTACATTAACACTGCACTGAAGTTACTGTGAAAATCCCCATGTCGCCACATTCCAGCGCCTGTTCGGGTACACCGAGGGAGAACTCAGAATGTCCAAATTACCTAACAGCACGTCTTTTGGGACTTGTGGGAGGAAACCGGAGCACCCGGAGGTAATCCACGCAGGGGAGAACGTGCAGACTCCGCACAGACAGCCACCCAAGCCGTAAATTGAACCTGAGACCGTAGCGCTCTGAAGCAAAGTGCTAACCACTGTGCTACCGTGCCGCCCACTTGCAATGAAGTGCAATGACAACTCTTCCAAAATCTGATAGAACAGATTATTCACAGCTTTACCATCCGATTTCAATTCTGTCAAACTTGAACATTATGACAATGCTTGTAGCCATTCCTGCCAGAACTGCTGTCATGGTATACTCATCTGTCTTGGGTCATTCTCATATCTACTGTCGCTTCCTTGCAAACAGTCAGCATTTAAATCGACATTTCCTTCTGCTGCCAAAGAAATCCCTGTAGCTTTGCAGCTCTGAACAAATGGCCAAAATAGTGACATTTTATTTTCTAGATGTCACTTTTCAAAGAGTATTTTGTTTACCAGCCTCTTTATGTGGTACCTTAATAAAAACCTCAAAAATCCAAATACCCCTAATCTATTCTACCAGTTACATTCTCAAAAAACTCCAGGTTTATCAAACCGAATTTCTCTTCCATAAATCCATGCTGACTGTACATCCTACCATCATTTTCTAACTGTCCAGTTAACATAATAAATTCTAGCATTTTCTTGACTACTGATGTCAGGAGAACAGGTCTATGGCACCAAATTTTCTCTCTCCCTCCTTAGATTTGTTAACTTCTAACCTGCAGGAAATGTTCCAGAATACATAGAATGTATCGATAGTCATTGGAATGTTTAGGGCATAATCAAAGAGAGATCTGATGGAGATATAAAAAAATGAAGGGCCTGGATAGAGTGGATGGGAAGGGGCAATTTCATTAGCATCAGCAAAGAGGTCAATGAATAGGAACATGGATTTATAGTGATTGGTAGAAAGATTAGAGGCGAAATTGGGGAAGATATTTTTACCCAAATTAGGGGTCTGAACACTCTACCTCAAAGCGGTAGTAGAGCCAGAAACCCTCAACTAATTTAAAAAGTGTTTGAATATGCAGCTAAGCGGCATAACCTGCATGGCTACAGGCCAAATGTTGGCAAGTGGAATTAGGCTGGGTGGTGGGCCAAGTGGCCTCTTTCTGTACTGTAAACTTGTTATGATTTTAAAAAAAAATAATTTTTATTCAAATTTTCACAAAAAAGAAAACAGTAACAGAAAATTCAAAGAACAAAAAGTACAAACCCCCCCCATATATATACAAAAGAGAAACAATAAATAAACGCCCATCGTTAGCGAAGATTCGACCCACAATAAAAACAAAGAGACCCCCTCCCCCGGTTGCTGCTGACCTTTTGATTTTACCGTTCTGCCAGGAGATCTAGGAATGGTTGCCATCTCCTGAAAAACCCCTGCACTGACCCCCTTAGGGCAAATTTCACCCTCTCCAATTTAATAAACCCAGCCATATCGTTGACCCAGCCCTCCACGCTTGGGGGCCTCGCATCCTTCCACTGAAGAAGAATCCTCCGCCGGGCTACTAGGGACGCAAAGGCCAGAACACCGGCCTCTTTCGCCTCCTGCACTCCCGGCTCCACTGCAACCCCAAATATTGCGAGTCCCCAGCCTGGATTGACCCTGGATCCTACCACCCTCGATACCGTCCTTGCTACACCCTTCCAAAACTCCCCCAGCGCTGGGCATGCCCAGAACATATGGACATGGTTTGCTGGGCCCCCAGAGCACCTAACACACCTGTCCTCACTCCCAAAAACCGACTCATCCTTGTCCCGGTCATATGAGCCCTATGCAGCATCTTAAACTGTATGAGGCTAAGCCTCGCACATGAAGAGGAGGAGTTCACCCTTTCCAGGGCATCCGCCCACGTCCCCTCCTCAATCACCTCACCCAACTCCTCCTCCCATTTACCTTTCAGCTCCTCCACCAAGGCCTTGTCTCCCTTCTGCATCACCTGGTACGCTTCCAAGATCCTCCCCTCTCCAACCCACACCCCCGAGAGCACCCTGTCCTGAACCCCACGCGACGGCAGCAGAGGGAACCCCGCCACCTGCCGCCTGACAAACGCCCTTACTTGCATGTACCTAAAGGTGTTCCCCAGGGGGAGCCCAAACTTCCCTTCCAGCTCACCCAGGATCGCGAACTTCCCATCTATGAACAGGTCCCCCAGCCTCCTGACACCTGCGTAAACTTGTTATGATTAACAAGAGAGTGATGGGTGGTCAGAGATGTGTCTTTTCAATAGAATAGTTAACTTGGGCTCAGATTCTCTCGAATGGTTATCTCCTTTGTTCACCTGAACAATGTTCAAAGCTTCCTTAATATGCTGGCGAACATTCTTCTCACAATCAGCACTTCAAAGAGATTAACGACTTATTCACCTTCACAATTGTGGTAACTTGATCACAAAAAGGTAGTTGAAAACATGTTACATGTTAATCTTCTTTAATATCTAAACATAAAGTTTAAAATTACAGGACAAACGCAAAAACAGGAGAAATCAGCTGAACAATAAAACAACTGTGTAAAGAACTTGTTAAATCCTGGTGTGTTCCATGTTTCATATAGGGCAGCATGGTAGCACAGTGGTTAGCGCAGTATATGTTCTATTGCTTCACAGCGCCAGGGACCTGGGTTCGATTCCCAGGTTGGGCCACTGTCTGTGCAGAGTCTGCACGTTCTCCCAGTGTCTGCCTGGGTTTCCTCCAGGTGCTCTGGTTTCCTCTCACAAGTCCCGAAAGACGTGCTGTTAGGTGAATTGGGCATTCTGAATTCGCCCTGTGTACCCAAACAGGTGCCGGAGTGTGGCGACTGGGGGCTTTTCACAGTAACTTCATTGCGGTGTTAATGTAAGCCTACTTGTGACACTAATAAAGATTATTATTTTAATTCTTGTCCTGCCACCTTGCAGATGTTTTAAACTGCAGACTTTGGCCAAACTGAAAACACCTCTGGTCGAATGTACTGGTCCAGGATCTTCCTTCATTCTTTGTGGCATAGCTCACGATGCAATTCTGATGGATTTGGGAAGCAGGCAATGGGTGCATCGGAAATTATGGGCCATTGTCTGTTCTCGTTTGGGATTGATCAAGCTTGTCAGTGTTTCTGGAAGATTCTGAACCATCCAAGTCAGCTCCGTTTTGTGACTCAGTTTCTGTGCCTTCTGTGCCGACTTGGAAAGCAGCACACAGCGAGGCGCTCTACCAGCTTTCTGCCTGGCATTCGGAATGCTTCCAGCCAGACTGGAGAAATAACTTAAATGTCTCCAGCCAGATCGGTGAAAGCGCAAAAGTCTGTTTGAAAGGCCTGGTGATTTAAATGCTTCCAACTAGCCTGTGAAAGTGACCCATGACAGAATCTGTGGGCAAGCAAACATTTATATTCTGATTAAGAATTGTGAAACCAGTGCTCCAAATTCACTCTCACAAATTGGGCTCTTCCTGTGATTTTAAGATCGAGTCCTTTCTCGCTCTGCAGTCAGTTTGACCTGCACAGGTTCCACTGGAAGTAATCTGGATCTACAAAAATTGTCGACAAGCGGCTGATGTCTGGTGCAGACCGACAACCTTAGTTTAAAATTCTCAGGTAGAGAATTCTAAGGGCGCCTCAGTGAGACCAGAAGTCAATCTAGTGGAAGCCTGTCAGGACTGATTCTCTACAGCCTACAGGTTCCACTTGAAGACCATCACAAAAGGATTGCTGGTTACAAAAACAGCAACATTAGCAGCAAAGAACCATCTCAGGCCCTTTTAATCCCTGTCATTTTCAATCCTTTCCCTACCCCCACCATATGTTGTTTTGTATGCAGCTGGGTGGAGAGCGGGACGGGTTTTGGGGAATAGTTAGGTTAGCAAACCATTGTTCCATTTATACCATTAGATTTTCACTTTTTTCCTTGATATAAATGAAGTTTTATAATGTTTTACTTGCAAATTTTTGTGCCTGTAACTCATTGGAGCAGTCAAAGGCATTAGGAAAATACACAAATTATCAGTTAATTCAGTGAAATTGGGACTCCAGTCTGTGGGACTGGAATTGACTGCGCACTCGCCCAGGTGTTGTAACAAAAGAAACAGATTAGAATTAGAAGGAACGACGAACGACATTTAATACATATTTACAAAGGTAACAACTAATGACGTCACAGCACTTGGAAATGAAATGAAAATCACTTATTGTCACAAGTAGGCTTCAGTGAAGTTACTGTGAAAAAGCCCCTAGTCGCCACATTCCGGCGCCTGTTCGGGGAGGCTGGTACGGGAATTGAACCGTGCTGCTGGCCTGCTTTAAAAGCCAGCGATTTAGCCCAGTATGCTAAACCAGCAATGGATTTAAATAACTTGAAATTAACACTTCAACAACAATGGAGCCTTTTGGCTGAGTAGTATAATTTGCACTTATTAGTCAAAAAAACAGGGTTTTAGCAGTGCAGCTTCACTTACAGTTGAAGTGACATTCAAGAAGATATTTATATAATTGTGCTTCCAGGCCTTATGGGCTAAGAGCCTATAAAATACAAGTCATCATATTGACTGGTGCATAAAGTTAGTTAGAACCATGGAAGGAGCATTCAAGTTGTGGCCTGTCAAACTGTTCAGAATGCAAATCCTTCTACCCAACATTAATCTCCAAGGTAAGGAAGGGTGTGAAACAATGAAAACAACTACCTCCTCCATGTTATTTGCTGCGTACATTATTGGCAACACCGTTTTCGGTTGACAACTGCATCCCCAAAGGAGACAGGGACAAAGAAATTCAACTTGATCCCTTCAGATTTAAAAGCAGCAACATTCAAAAAAAGATTCACTCGTCTTCAACTGGAGTTTGAACTGGTGACTTAGCGCAAGCTTCACAGCGACAGAGATCCACAGTTTTCTGCTGCAGCAGAATTCACTGGCTTTGCTGCTGTTCATCCACAAGAGGAGATTGACAAAGCGGTGTCAACTGCCAAAGCTATCGCAAAAAAATTGAAATCTTGAGTCCAGCATTTTCAGAGGTTGATGGTTTGAATGACCCATGCCCATGCTTCAAACAATTCTGGAGACTGACAATGGCTGAACTGCACACCTGACATGAATGTTTTGCAACTGGTTCTAATCTGATATATAACAAGAGGCCGAGGCTGATTTTTTATCCATGTCACTGTAAAGGCAATTAGATCAAAAATTATTTACCTTTGTATCACGGTTTAATCTAATTTTTTTTGTTTTCATTATATTTTCTACAGTGACGTTATTCATTGATTTACAATTTTTGTTAAATTGTGTCCCTTCCTGTACAATTTTCCTCATATTTACCGACATGACTATACTGTTCTGGTGACTTGACCGCTCTCTTTGGCTTTCTACAGATCCCTGCACCCGAACCTCCCACTCCCTCGGCAATTTAATAATGATAATGCATGTCAAGGGAAGGTGGTTAAACTCTCCCTTGTTGGTGATGGTCATTGAAATGCCCCATGATCAAGGAAAGCATTTTACATGTACAAATCTCAGCACACAAAAACTTTATAGGAGTATGTAAAAAAGTTACCTTTGCTTTAGTAGCAGCTGAAGCCAGAGCCGCCGCGGCAGCAGTGACGATGTTCCCTTCACCAATGTGATGTTCTAACTTCTTCTTTCCAACATCCAACTCTTTGTCTCTGCCACTAACATCGATGTTCTCCTTGTTCTCCTCTTTATCTTTTTCATCTGTTACAACTGTCGGATCAAAAAGGCCAAGCAATTTTGGAATGATGCAGAAATCTAAACATATCCCAGTAAAGCACAAATATGGTTTTGTCCGCATCCTTTTGTCCCTTGAAGAACTGAATTTGGCTCTTGACACATGCTTTAAAAACCCAATCAAAGTCTTGCCAGTTCTGTCTCAGAAACAGAGTTGGTGTAAAGGCATCTCATAAGTAATTAGACACCAAGTCTGGCAGATGGCAGGGAACTGCACCTACACAGAAAAAGGCAATAGCGACTTTCAGCAATTCACTTTCCCTCCATTAAAAAAGACGACCTTCGTTCAAATGTTTTGTACAAATGTCTGCTTACCTTACAATCTCTAAATTTGGGGAATGTGAGTGACACAGGTGTACTGTGGAACTATATTATAGATTCAATTTTCCTCTGTAGTTTTATCCACATCGCTAATATTTGATTTGATTTATTATTGTCACATGTATTAGTAAACAGTGAAAAGTATTGTTTCTTGCATGCTGTACAAACAATGCATACCGAACATAGGGAAGGAAGGAGAGGCTGCAGAATATAATGTTACAGTTACAGCAAGGTGTAGAGAAAAGATCAACTTAATACGAGGTAGGTCCATTCAAAAGTCTGATGGCAGTAGGGAAAAAGCTGTTCTTGAGTCGGTTGGTATGTGACCTCAAACTTGGGTATCTTTTTCCGGACGGAAGAAGGTGGAAGAGAGTATGTCCAGGGTGCGTGGGGTCCTTAATTAAACCAGCGTGGGGCTGGTTTAGCTCACTCGGCTAAATCGCTGGCTTTTAAAGCAGACCAAGCAGGCCAGCAGCACGGTTCAATTCCCGTACCAGCCTCCCTGGACAGGCGCCGGAATGTGGCGACTAGGGGCTTTTCACAGTAACTTCATTGAAGCCTACTCGTGACAATAAGCGATTTTCATTTTCATTTCATTATGCTAGCTGACTTTCTGAGGCAATTATAGATAGAGTCAATGGATGGGAGGCTGGTTTGCGTGATGGACTGGGCTACATTCACAACCTTTTGGAGTTTCCTGCGGTCATGGGCAGAGCAGGAGCCACACCAAGCTGTGATACAACCAGAAAGAATGCTTTCTATGGTGCATCTGTTGAAGTTGGTGAGGGTCATAGCTGACATGCCAAATTTCCTTGGTCTTCTGAGAAAGTAGAGTTGTTGGTGGGCTTTCTTAACTATAGTGTCGGCATGGAGGGACCAGGACAGGTTGTTGGTGATCTGGACACCTAAGAACTTGAAGCTCTCGACCCTTTCTACTTCGTTCCCATTGATGTAGACAGGGGCATGTTCTCCACTACGCTTCCTGAAGTTGATGACAATCTCCTTTGTTTTGTTGACATTGAGGGAGAGATTATTGTCGTCACAACAGTTTACCAGATTCTCCATCTCAGTCCTGTACTCTGTCTCGTCATTGTTTGAAATCCGACCCACTACGGTGGTTCCATCAGCAAATTTGAAATTAGAGTTGGATTGGAGGGGAATTTGGCCACACAGTCATAGGTATATAAGGAAGAGAGTAGGGGGCTGAGGACACAGCCTTGTGGAGCACCGGTGTTGAGGATGATCGTGGAAGAGGTGCTGTTGCCTATCTACCGATTGTAGCCTGTGGGTCAGAAAGTTCAGGATCCAGCCGGAGAGGGAGGAACCGAGGCCAAGGCCACAGAGTTTGGAGATGAGTTTCGTAGGAATGATGGTGTTGAAAGCTGAGCTGTAGTCGATAAATAGGAGTCTGACATGGGTGTCTTTGTTATCTAGGTGTTCCAGAGTAGAGTGCAGGGCCATGGAGATGGCGTCTGCTGTGGACCTGTTGCAGCGGTAGGCGAACTGTAGTAGATCAAGGCAATCCGGGAGTAAGGTAATAAGGAATCTTGACGTAATTTAAAGCATGACGAGAAGGCTGCACATGTAAGACAAATTCAGAACTGATGTCAGGAAGTTCTTGACATGGAATGAACAACTTGTAAACGAGATGTTGCCCACAGCCAGTGTTGGCGTTTACACTCCATATGAACAGTAGTTGTCAACCCATTCCACCCCCACCCAGAGTGTTCTCTTTTCTTCAATCATGGTGGCATAGTGGTGAGCACTGCTGCCTCAATGTCAGGGGCTCAGGTCCAATTCGGCCTTGGTGGTTGTGTGCGAAGTCGACACATTCTCTCCATGTCTGTATAGATTTCCTCCGGGTGCTCCCGTTTCCTCCCACAAATCCCGAAATATGTGCTTGTTAGGTGAATTATACATCGAGTTCTCCCTCAGTGTACCTGAACAGGCACTGGAGTGTGGCAAATAGGGGATTTTCACAGTACCTTCATTGCAGTGTTAATGTAAGCCTACTTGTGACATTAATAAAGATTATTTGCTTTACATCCCCCAATCACTGGAAAGCTCGCATTCCAGTCAGAATTTTACCTGGTCTCAAAATTGTGACAGTTGTTGGGAGGATTTGATAAAGGTCTCCAGTGTAATCAGATTTCCTTTTATCAGATAGTTTCTTTGCACATCTTTACTGCGTTGTCTACGTGGTTATCTCAAACCCCTATCAAATGGAGCCCACAACAGATAGCATGCCATATGTGTATATGAAATCTTAGTAAGACCAGTCATTTGATGTTGTCCTCTCCCTCATTCCTTCAAATCATATTTTAATGGATTTTAATTGGCTTATTGTCTGTACGGAGTCTGCATGCCCCCCCCCCCCCCCCTCCCCTCCCCGGGTGTCTGCGTGGGTTTCCTCTGGGTGCTCCGGCTTCCTCCCACAAGTCCCGAAAGACGCAAACGTAGGTAATTTGGAAATTCTGAATTCTCCTTCAGTGTACCCGAACAGGCGACGGAGTGTGGCGACCTGGGACTTTTCACAGTAACTTCACGGCAGTGTTAATATAAGCCTACTTATGACAATAAAGACCATTATTAATGCAATTTGCTACTCTTCCTCTAATTCCCCCCCTTTCAATTTGCTCCAACAGTAGCAGTACTTTGAAGGCTTTCCAAATGTCCATGCCCACTTTGGAGGATTAAGGAATGATCACTCAGCCTACTGTGCTTGTGGTGGATCTTAGGCAGAGTTATCCAATTAATCACATTGGCTTTTCTTTCCACATCATCCTGCAACTACTCTTTCAGTTTTTATCCAATTCCCTTGAATGTTACAATGGAAATCTGCTTCCACCTCCCTTTAACACAGTGCATTCCATGATGTGGAGATGCCGGCGTTGGGCTGGGGTGAGCACAGTAAGAAGTCTTACACCAGGTTAAAGTCCAACATGTTTGTTTCAAACACTAGCTTTCGGAGCACTGCTCCTTCCTCAAAGCTAGTGCTTGAAACAGACCTGTTGGTCTTTAACCTGGTGTTGTAAGACTTCTTACAGTGCATTCCAGATTACAATTTACTGTGTGAAAGGAAGGTTTCCTCAGGTTACCATCGGTTCTTTTGTTGCCACGGTAAACATGTTCTTCTGCCACTGGGAACAGTTTCTCCTCGTATACAAATCAAACATCGTTCATGATTATGAACACCTCCAGCAAACCTCAAACTTATCAGCACTTAAGGAGAGCAAACTAGGTTTCTCCAATCACTCCTCATATTTTGAATCCCTCCATCCCTGGTGCCTGCCCAATGAATCACACTATTTTCCATGATTGCCTCATTAACTTAATCTCAAAGAGTTCAAAGCAGGTTCGCAATGGTCAAGGTTCAAAGGATTTTTATTCTTCCAGTTTAAGCAGGAGTATTGCCGGAATTGAACAGCTCATCACCCGGAACATGTTTCCGATCACTCTGCAGCAGGACACTTATCAAAAGGAAACGGACTTTCTCAATTTGAGTTGGGCAGCAGTTTGTTCCTGGAGTCCTTTAGCGCACTGAGGATCATCGGGGGAAGTGAAGCACACCCTCCTCTTGCAGCACTAGCTTAAAGTCCTAGTCAGTAGGATAGGTTGGGTGGCCCTGTGGGATGGGTTATATACAAACTATTCAAAGTCTCCAATTTAAATCAGCGTAGCAGATTTCCAAGCGCAGGCTAATTGCACAACAAAATTTGAAACTTTGCAAATATGTACTTACGTGCGGACATACAGGGGATCTTAAGGACACAGCTGGGGTATGACACCCATAAGAATGAAGATCTGGGCCAATATTTCACAAACAGGCACTTCAGAGAGGTTATAGTGGTTTCTCAACTACCCTGGCAATCCTTTTGAGGCCACTACAATGCAAATTACATGCCTCTGGTAGCCTCCCCGATCTGCAAATGGCTGTGAACAAAACTCGCCTTTTCTAACAACATCCAACAGCCATCTACTGGAGCCCTAACAATGATACAAAACTCCAGGAAAGAAGAGTGCAGGTACCTACCAGTCAAACCAAATGTAAAACACTGGCAGGTTTAATAACCATTGCGTGCTGTTTAAAATGCGGCTATAACAAGTGCAGTTTAATCGCACAGTTGCACAACCCACTTTTTAAATTCAAATTGCAATTGACCAAACAGAACTGTATGGAAACTGCAATCAATCTTGGGAGAATTTCTTGAGTGAACACATGCATTATTCAGCACTGCTATTGGAACAAAATGAAAAGCATTTATTCAAGAAGAAAAATAGCCTCTGAAACAGAGCCCCACTTCACAACCTCATTATCTGCCTAACCCTACACAAAGCTTCTTTAAAGGTTGCAATCACCACAGTGAAGGATAAGGCAGCTGAAATCCTGCCATTCAAGAAAAAGAAATTCCATGCAGTGACTAGAGCAAGAGCACAGCAAAGTTGGCTGTCCAAAAGCTGTAAAAGTCCAAAAAAGATTGCAGGATAAACTAGGCATTGTTTGGACTATTAAACGGTACAATATCCTGCAGTAGGACACAATCTAACTTTGCCTCCCCACCAAAATTTCTCTTCCTCCCCTGTGACTGGATTTCCCTTTAAGGACACAGCACTGCAGTGGATATGGTACTGGACAAGCAAAC
The DNA here is from genome assembly GCF_902713615.1 of Scyliorhinus canicula. Classification (NCBI taxonomy): domain Eukaryota; kingdom Metazoa; phylum Chordata; class Chondrichthyes; order Carcharhiniformes; family Scyliorhinidae; genus Scyliorhinus; species Scyliorhinus canicula. The sequence goes on along the minus strand of NC_052155.1, from coordinate 53,672,651 downwards.
CAGATCTTTTTGCAGTCTCATCCTGTCACAGCAAACTTGAAAACTGAATTCAAAAACCATAGTATCAAAAAACATCATATCAAAAATATAGTATCATTGCATAATATGGCAACAGGCTAGCATCAGAAAAAACAACAAAAAAGCGATGGATTTTAAAACCCACCTATTCACTTCTTTCTGGGAACCCCATCCAACACCTGACTTCAAATCCAAACCAAATGAAACGAAAATCTCTTATTGTCACAAGTAGGCTTCAAATGAAGTTACTGTGAAAAGCCCCCAGTATCCACATTCCGGCACCTGTTCAGGGAGGCTGGTACGGGAATTGAACCAACGCTGCTGGCATTGTTCTGCTTTATATGACAGCTGTTTAGCCCACTGTCCCACTGTGTCAATGGCTGAACACCTGCTGAAGTAGTTGACAATTGATATTTAAAAGCCTATCACCGCCTATCACCATGTGGGCGGCACAGTAGCACAGTGGATGGCACTGTTGCTTCACAGCTCCAGGCTCCCAGGTTCGATTCCCGGCTTGGGTCACTGTCTGTGCAGAGTCAACATGTTCTCCCAGTGTCTGCGTGGGTTTCCTCCCAGTGCTCCGGTTTTCACCCACAGTCTAAAGATGTGCAGGTTAGATAGATTAGCCATAGTAAATTGCCTCTAGTGTCCGAAAAAGGTTGAGTTACTGGGATAGGGTGGAGGCATGGGTTTCAGTAGGGTGCTTTTTCCAAGGGCCGGCGATCTCGATGGGCCAAAAATCCTCCTTCCGATTGTTGATTCTATGATTCTCAGGGCAGTTAGCATTGATACAAATGCAGCCCTGCCAGAATAATCCACACAGAACAAGCTCCAACCAAGCATTTTGAAGCTCTGATGCCTTGCCTACCTTTGTAAACTAGAGTGAGCAGTGCTAAATTATTTCACAAATTAGAACGCACAGCCAGGTTGAAATTCCAAAAAATATTAGCACACACATGTCACTCAACCTCCCGAAACTTCTGTGGCTTACTGCTGTTAAGAGTCGCACAGGAGGTGACATTTCATGCAATTGTTCCCCAATTCTTTTATTCCTATCGATACCGCATGTGTTAATATATCGATGGACTACATCATAGTTGGATAATGTGCGACTTCCAACCAGCAGGTGGCGGTACAGACACACCATGAGGTCTCCAGACCAAGGGCATGTGACCTGTGAGTCCGATATAAAGGAAGATGCATCTGGCCATCTGGAGAAGATTGAGAGGGTAATAAGACATACATGTGAATGGTCAGTGTTAAGTCCAAGTTCCAGAGGAAAAGTTGGCAGACTCCATGATAACACGCCAGGTATCAGATTGCTATCTTACCACATGAGACTCGATAAAAAATTCTGGTTTGGACAAGTCAAAGTCTTTGGTGAGTTCCTTAGTGAAGTACAAAGGACCAAACAACACCGCAGAAAAGAAAAGCTGCATAATTAACTCAATATCATGCAAAGCTGCACAGTTTGACAAGTCTATCACAGGATATCGGTGCCAAAATTACATCTGACCAGCAGTTTTGAGAACAGTGACTAACTGAGGTGACTTAATAGATGCACTCTACGGATATTCCTTTAATGCACTTATGATTTGTCATTTCTGCAGATTCCAGTATTTTTCAAATTGGAAACCACTCAGTTTAAACTTCCAAGTGTTCTCAACGTCCTCTGTCGACTCAAGTTCCAGGTGCCAGATTGTACTCAATTAAAGAGATGAGTTTTAAATTATAAGATACAAAGATCTCATCACCTCCCCATTATTAACTAAAATTTGTGTCTTGCCAGTCCAAGTCACATCACTTTGTAATAACCAACTTCTGCTGTGTACATGAACCTCGGAGATGATACCTGATCTGGTCAGTTGCAGCTCATCCAGTTTGTCTAATAAACTCAGCCACAGAGGACCGAATTCCAGCACATCTCCCCTTAGTCCATACTTGGCATGTGGCAGACAACAGGAACCTGCATCACTTCCGGTGGCGACTATGGAGGAGTAAGTTGCACATTTGGTGGCTCCCGCTCTGGTTGGGCTTTTGGACCTTTCCCCCGGACTTTTCTTCAATTTTAATCGGAAGATTTGTTGGCTGAGGTAGCTGGGCACGGTTTCCTTGCATTGGTTTACAGAAAAAAGGATTAGAAGCGTGCGGAAGGTCAGGAATAAGAAGCCAGTAGTGAGTGGTGTGGAAGCTGCAACGGGAGTCAGTATGGCCGAGGGGCAGACCCCTGGGGTGGCAGCACAGAGTGCAGCGGACCTAGTGATGCAGGATCTCCAGGATGGTTTCGCCAGACAGAAGAGGAAATGTCTGGACCCGATCAAGAAAGTCAACTGATCGCCTGGAAAGCAGACTGGACGCCCAGGACCGGGCGATTGAGAAGATGGAGAAGGCGCTGCTGGAGCAAGAGGAACACCAAACAGCGGTGGAGCTGGAGGTGGGGATGCTTCGTGAGCAGCAGAAAAGGCTCTTGGAAAAGGTGGATGACCTTGAGAACTGGTCCCGCCGACAGAATCTAAGAATCGTTGGGCTTCCTGAGGGAGCAGATGCAGGAGCATACGTGGCGGGTATGTTCGAAAAGCTGCTTAGCGAAGAGACACTGCCCCGACTGCTGGAGGTGGACAGGGCGTATCGGGCATTTGCCAGGAAGCTGCGGGAGGGCGGACCTCCGAGGGCGATGGTGGTGAGATTCCACAGGCTCCTGGATGAGGAATGTATTCTACGGTAGGCCAAGCGCACGCAAAGTTGCAAGTGGGAGAATAGCATCCTGCAGGTGTACCAGGACCTGAGCGTGGAAGTGGCGAGGAAGAGGGCAGGCTTCAACCAGATCAAGGCGATCTTTAAGCAGCAGGATAGGTTCAGCCTGTTGTACCCAGCGTGCTTGTGGGTCATGCATGAAGACTAATACCATTATTTCGAGTCGCCCGATGAGGCATTGAACGTTGCAAGAAGAAAAGGACTGGTGGGAGCTTGAGAACTTTTGGACTCTGACAATATGTTGGCCGATATTGGGCCCTTTTTCTTTATCTGTTCTTTTTCTGGGGGGGTTTTTTGTTTACTTGTTTTTTCATCTATCCCCCCTCGGATTGTCAGTGGGCCTGCGGCTTGGGGGGGGGGGGGCGTCTTTTCCTTTCTTACTGTTGTTAAAATTGGATATGTTTTTTCCGTATTGTTTTGAACAAGTCTTTTTTTGGAGCTCTGTTAAGAGGAGAGGGGAGTGGAGGGGGGAGCAGAGAATCGATTTTTCGTTGTGTTTCTGTTTCTTTTCTTGTATGTGGGGTAGACGTTGATAACTGTTCTTCTTGTGTTGTAGTTTGGGTAATTATACTCTTGGGCACGTTGGTGGGATGGAGGTGTGCCTGTCTGGGTTCCGTCCTTGTTTTAGCTTGCAGCTGGGTGTTTGTTGGGGGATGGCTGGATGAGAAAACTTGTTTGCAAGAGCGGGGGAAGGGGAGTAAGGGAATAGGTGGGAGACTTCTTGGTGCCAGAGGCAGGGGGTCACTAAGCTAGCCGGGGGGGTTCTGCTGACATGGGAGGGACTTCGATGGAAGGTCCCTGAGGGGGTCAGGGGCTGCCCCGCTGCGGGCCAGAGGAGGTGCGGTGCACGGGCTAGAGGCGGGCCCAAGAAGGGTGATGGCTGACCGGCGGAGAGGGGGGGGGGGGGGGGGGGACGGGACTTTTCCCCCCACTGGTTCGTCACTTGGACCGTCCGGGGCTCAATGGGCCGGTGAAGAGGGCTCGTGTGTTTGCACACCTCTGGAGTTTGGAGGTGGATGTGGTGCTGCTGCAGGGGAAACCTTAAGGTGGTGGATCAGGTCAGGTGGAGGAAAGGCTGGGTTGGACACGTTTTCCACTCGGGGCTGGACTCTAAGACAAGGGGTGCTGTGATTTTGATAAATAAGTGGGTGGCGTTTGAGGCGGGGAGGATAGTCTCGGATGTAGGAGGGAGATTTATCATGGTTAGTGGTAGGCTGCAGGGGATGAAGGTAGTATTGGTCAGCGTATACGTGCCAAATTGGGAGGATGGGGATTTTATAAAGAGGGTGCTGGGGAAGATTCCGGACCTGGATTTGCACAGGCTGATTTAGGGGGGGGGGGGATTTCAACACCGTTATTGATCCAGGCCTGGACCGGTCATGCTCGAGAACGGGTAGGGTGCTAGAAATGGCAAAGGAGCTGAAAGGGTTCATGGAGCAGATGGGAAGGGTGGATCCATGGAGATTTAGGCAGCCGAGAGCCAGGGAATGTTCTTTCTTCTCCCACGTTTACAAGGTCTATTCCCGGATAGATTTCTTTGTTGTGGGCAGGGCCCTATAGGCTGGGGTGGTGGACACGGGCTATTCGGCAATTACGATCTCGGACCATGCTCCGCACTGGGTGGACCTGCAGGTCAGTATAGACGGCAAGCAGCACCCACACTGGAGACTGGATGTGGGGCTGTTGGTGGACGAAGTGGTCTGCGAGAGTTTGAGGAAGTGCATGCTGAACTACCTGAAGGTAAATGACACGGGGGAGGTCTCAGCAGCGGTGGTCTGGGAAGCGCTGAAGACGGTGCTGAGAGGGGAGCTGATCGGAACCCCCTAGGGGGGCCGGAGGGGATGAGGCATTTTTTGGATGGGCAGACTTTCCCGAAGGTGGACGGGGAGCTGGTAGAAGGGCTGGAGGAGATAATGGAGGGCTTGAAGGCCATGCAGTCGGGGTAGGCCCCGGGACCGGATGGCTACCCAGTCGAGTTCTACAAAAAGTTCTCTGGGATATTGGGGCCAGTGTTGTTGAAAGTCTTTAACAAGGCCAAGGAAAGAGGAGTTCTACCCCAGACAATGTCACAGGCCATGACTTTGCTCATTTTGAAAAGGGACAAGGACCCACAGCTGTGTGGTTCTTAAAGGCTGACATATTTGTTAAACGTGGATGCCAAGCTCCTGGCGAAGATTCTGGCCTCTAGAATTCAGGACGGTGTACTGGATGTCATAGGAGAAGACCAGGTGGGGTTTGTTAAGGGCAGGTAGCTGGGGGCCATCATTAGAAGGCTGCTCAATGTGATTATGATGCCCCCGGGAGGTAGGGATGTTGAAGTGGTGGTTGCGGTGGACGCGGAAAAAGCATTCGACTGGGTCGAGTGGGATTACTTATGGGAGGTGCTGGAGCGGTTTGGGAGGGGCTTTGTTGACTGGGTTAGCCTGCTGTACTGGACGCCAGTGGCTAGTGTACTAGTCCTATGACAAATAGGACGACGTCAGAATATTTCAGACAACACCGGGGGACGTGACAGGGATGTCCCTGCTCCCCACTGCTGTTTGTGCTGGCGAGAGAGCCGCTGGTGATTGCTCGGAGGGCCTCAAGGGGCTGGAACATAGGGCGGAATTCTCCACTCCCCACGCCGGGTGGGAGAATTGCGGGAGGGCCGGACGACTCACGGCACGCCGCCCTGGCACCCTCCGCTCGGATGAATCGCCGCTCGTCGTTTTTCACGGCGACCGGCGATTCTCCGGCCTGGATGGGCCGAGCGGCCTGCCGTTCCCGACCTGTTCACGCCGGCGGCAACCACACCTGGTCGCTGCCGTCGTGAACATGGGGGCCAAATGCTCGTTTGTGGCTTGTGGGGGGGGGCAGAGAGGGGAGTGAGCACCACGGCCGTGCTCGGGAGGGGACTGGCCTGCGATTGGTGCCCACCGATCGTCGGGCCGGCATCTCCAAGCGACGCACTCTTTCCCCTCCGCCGCCCCGCAAGATCAAGCCGCCACGTCTTGCGGGGCAGCGGAGGGGAAGACGGCAACCGCGCATGCGCGGGTTGGAGCCGTCCAACCTGCGCATGCGCCGCCGCCGTGTCATTCTCGGCGCACCGCGCCGGGGGGGGGGGGGGGGGGGGGGGGGGGGGGGGGGTGAATGGGGTGCGAGGACCGTCCCCCGAGGCCGTTGTGAAACTCAGCCGAGTTCACGACGGCCTTCCCGATTCCGCGCGGGAGTGGAGAATTCCACCCACAGTCTCGTTGTATGTGGTTGACTTGCTGCAATATGTCTCGGACCCAATGGAGGGGATGGGGGAAATTATGGGAATCCTTGGGGAATTAGGCCGGTTTTCGGGTTACAAGAAGAGCGAGCTGTTTGTGATGTAGGCGAGGGGCCAGGAGAGGTGATTGGGGGAACTACCGTTCAGAGTGGTGGAGGACAGTTTTAGATACTTGGGTATTCAGGTGGCGAGGGATTGGGATAGGGCTACACAAATTGAACCTGGCCCGGTTGGTGGACCAGATGAAGGAGGATTTCCTGAGGTGGGACGCGCTCCCGCTGTCTCTGGCGGGTAGGGTGCAGTCGTTAAAAATGACGGGCACTGGTGACGGTGCTCCTGCTGTTCCCGCCGGTGCATTACTCCACCAGTCCAGTGGTGGTGGCGACCCTGAGAATCTGGGAGCAGTGGAGGAAACATGTGGGGGCAGAGTGGGCTTCGATGTGGTCCCCAATCTGCGATAACCATAGGTTTGCCCTGGGGAGGAAAAATGGGGGGTTCCGTATTTGGCGGAGAGCCGGAATAGAGAGGATGGGGGACTTGTTCATAGAAGGAAGCTTCCCGAGGATAAAGGCGCCGGAGGAGAAGTTTGCGATGGCTGAAGGGAATGATCTCTGGTAACACCATGTACACGGTATTAAATACGAGGGTGGCAATGAGTCCGGAGGTGGCTATTTTTGGGGTATCGCAGGGTCCGGGAATCCAAGAGGAGAAAGAGGCAAATGTTCTGGCCTTTGCTTCCCTGGTAGCCCGGAGGCGCATATTGCTGGCATGGAGGGACTCAAAGCTCCCGAAATCGGAGACCTGGCTTTCCATAATACAATGCGAGGAAACCGTGCCCAGCTGCCTCAGCCAACAAATCTTCCGAAATAAAAAAAAGAGGAACCTGCATTTATTACACATCCCTCATTGCCCTCAAGGCACCAAGAGCCAATTTTGTCAGATGGGGCTGCAGTCACAGAGACAGTGCATGTTGGGATTTTCTATTCCTCAAGGTAACAGTGAACCAGTCAGGTTTTTATGTACAATCAGATAGCGTCAGGAATGTTTTCTGGGGCCAGTCCACAACCTTCCAGACTTCTGGATTTCAAAACCAGTTTGAGCACTTGAGTTCTAAATTGCTAATCCTGCACCACAACCACCAGGCGACCACACTTCAAAGTTCTTGGTCACTTTTTTGGGGGATAATACTGACTTACAGGCCCACTGATCCCCAAGCTATCTCATATGCACTTTTTCATGCCCTGCTTTCTCTAAGGTTTATCCGATGCATCTGTTCTGACAACTCCACACCGGTACTTCAGGTGTGTCTTCCTTTTGCTCAATTGAGAATACTACCTGCCACCGCCCCCACACACCCCTCCAAACCTACCTGGCTTCACATCCATGCTAGCTGCTTCCCCTTCCACGGACTTTTCCGACACCAGCTCCTTGGGAGATGAGACTTGCATCTTCTCTGTACTCTCAGAAGCTGCTTCAGTCTCCTCTTTGTTTTCCACCTGGTTAAAGACAAACATGTCTGTTAAATATATAATTTTATTTGTGACAAATATCTAACTATATGTCAATATTTCAGAGGTAATGCTTAATTCTGGGAAGGTGTTGTGAAACTAAAACGTTAAGTGTCAGAGGTAGCCAGAATACTAGAACACCATGTTCGTTAACAGTGTCAGAACAGAAGAGATGGAGCGATCAAACAGGTGGGCTTACTGAGCTGGAGAACTGGAGATGTGATGTCTGCACTGCTTGCAAAGAAATGCAATCCAGAAATAGGTTTTGTTCTCAGAGCTAAAGCTCAATTAGTTGAGAAGTATTCAGTGGATCCTGAAAGGCTATATCACCATGGAGATATGTGGTGCTGAAGAAGATTCTCTGGTTTCAACTTATCGGTCTTTGGTTACAGTTTGGACATTGTGTGGTTTGCAGCTCAGAGAATCCCTGGAAGCTGTTAGCAGGCTCTAGGTAGTTGGGACTGAAGCGAAGACCTGGGGAATGGAATAGGTGACATATCGGTCTCTGCCTTGATCTTTTCTTCTACATAGTGCCTTCAACCTCACAAATGCTCACAGGAGCAGAATTAGAACAAAATTGATACAGCTAAAGCAGTCTAAGCCAAGTCATAACAAGAACAATCTTTACTAGCGTCACAATTAGGCTTACATTAACACCACAATGAGTTTACTGTGAAAATCCCCATGTCCTCTCACTACAGCGCCTGATCGGGTACACGGAGGGAGAATTCAGAAGAGCCAAATTAGCTAACAGCATGTCTTTCGGGACGTGCGGGAGCACCCGGAGGAAATCCACGCAGTCACAAGGAGAATGTGCAGACTCCGCACAGAACCAAAACCAGGAATCGAACCTCGAAGCCTGGCGCTGTGAAGCAACGGTGCTAACCACTGTCCTACCCTTCTGCCCGAGTAAACCAAAGCTCAGTAAGGGATGGGCGATTGGAAGGGTTAAATGGATCAGTTTAATCCATCACCGATTTTCTCAGAGGAAATTAAACATGGCTCGAAAAAACTCCTTTAAAAATTAGGGAGATGGTCAGTATTTGAATCATAGCAAATATTGTGCAGAATATTGAAATGTTTTTGTTTTCTTAAGCATAAATTGAAGTGGGGAAATAAACTTTTCAGGAGCATTATGAGACAGAAAAGTGGAAAAGATTTAGGGAAGAAACTAGAAGGTCTGGATTCTCCGTCGGTGGGACCCTCCGCTTCACCAGCAGCGCACTCATGCCCCAGACTGCACGGGGGTGCCCACAATGGGAAACCCCATTGGCCGGCTGCCGGGATGGAGTATCCCACTGCCGATGGAAGATCCCACTGCCGGCAGGGGTGCACCGCACCAGGAAACAGGTACAGCGGGACGGAGAATCGCGCCCCAGATCTTTAGGCCTGGACAGCTGAAGGAACTGCCACCCACAGTGGGTCATGTATAAAATGCGACAGTTGGAGGAAAGCAGAGTTCTTGGATGATTGTCGGGCATATCAGAGATAAGGACGACAAAAATAGTGAGATTGGAACACGAGGATGCAAAAATTGAGCAAATTTTCCCATCATTTTATTACGACCCCAGACCTGACTCCAACAGTTGCTCGGATACGAGGCAGAAACCCCCAATTTCTTTTTTTAAATTTGTCAGACTGAGGGGAAAGAATACTTCACTCGAGGAGTGATTTCACGCAAAAATAGGGATCTGGTATATTAAAACAAACTTTATTACTAAAACAGCATTACTAACTTTAATATCAAAAAGAAAATAGCTTACAATTACCAGTCAAATAATGCTTAACATAAGAACATAAGAACTAGGAGCACTCATGCCCCAGTATTGCGTGCAATTCTGGTCGCCGTATTATAGGAACGATGTGGAAGCATTGGAAAGGGTGCAGGAGATTTACAAGAATGTTGCCTGGTATGGAGGGAAGATCTTAAGAGGGAAGGCTGAGGGACTTGAGGCTGTTTTCGTTAGAGAGAAGGTTAAGAGGTAATTTAATTGAGGCATACAAGATGATCAGAGGATTAGATAGGGTGGACAGTGAGAGCCTTTTTCCTCGGATGGTGATGTCCAGCACGAGGGGACATAGCTTTAAATTGAGGGGAGATAGATATAGGACAGATGTCAGAGGTAGGTTCTTTACTCAGACAGTAGTAAGGGCGTGGAATGCCCTGCCTGCAACACGAAGGGCATTCAAATGGTCATCGGATAGACATACGGACCATAAGGGAATAGTGCAGATGGGCTTTAGAGTGGTTTCACAGGTCAGCGCAACATCGAGGGTCGAAGGGCCTGTACTGCGCTGTAATGTTCTATGTAGGAGCAGGAGTAGGCCATATGGGCCCTCAAGCCTGCTCCGCCATTCAGTTAGATCATGGCTGATCTTTTGTGGACTCAGCTCCACTTTCCGGCCTGAACACCATAACCCTTAATCCCTTTATTCTTCAAAAAATGATCTATCTTTACCTTAAAAACATTTAATGAAGTAGCCTCAGCTGCTTCACTGGGCAAGGAATTCCATAGATTCACAACCCTTTGGGTGAAGAAGTTCCTCCTAAACTCAGTCCTAAATCTACTTCCCCTTATTTTGAGGCTATGCCCCCTAGTTCTGCTTTCACCCACCAGTGGAAACATAAGAACATAAGAACTAGGAGCAGGAGTAGGCCACCTGGCCCCTCGAGCCTGCTCCGCCATTCAATGAGATCATGGCTGATCTTTTGTGGACTCAGCTCCACTTTCCGGCCCGAACACCATAACCCTTAATCCCTTTATTCTTCAAAAAACTATCTATCTTTACCTTAAAAACATGTAATGAAGGAGCCTCAACTGCTTCACTGGGCAAGGAATTCCATAGATTCACAACCCTTTGGGTGAAGAAGTTCCTCCTAAACTCAGTCCTAAATCTACTTCCCCTTATTTTGAGGCTATGTTCCCTAGTTCTGCTGTCACCCGCCAGTGGAAACAACCTGCCCGCATCTATCCTATCTATTCCCTTCATAATTTTAAATGTTTCTATAAGATCCCCCCTCATCCTTCTAAATTCCAACGAGTACAGTCCCAGTCTACTCAACCTCTCCTCATAATCCAACCCCTTCAGCTCTGGGATTAACCTCGTGAATCTCCTCTGCACACCCTCCAGTGCCAGTACGTCCTTTCTCAAGTAAGGAGACCAAAACTGAACACAATACTCCAGGTGTGGCCTCACTAACACCTCATACAACTGCAGCATAACCTCCCTAGTCTTAAACTCCATCCCTCTAGCAATGAAGGACAAAATTCCATTTGCCTTCTTAATCACCTGTTGCACCTGTAAACCAACTTTCTGTGACTCATGCACTAGCACACCCAGGTCTCTCTGCACAGCAGCATGCTTTAATATTTTATTGTTTAAATAATAATCCTGTTTGCTGTTATTCCTACCAAAATGGATAACCTCACATTTGTCAACATTGTATTCCATCTGCCAGACCCTAGCCCATTCACTTAACCTATCCAAATCCCTCTGCAGACTTCCGGTACCCTCTGCACTTTTTGCTTTACCCCCTCAACTTACTGTCGTCTGCAAACTTGGGACACATTGCCCTTGGTCCCCAACTCCAAATCATCTATGTAAATTGTGAACAATTGTGGGCCCAACACTGATCCCTGAGGGACACCACTAGCTACTGATTGCCAACCAGAGAAACACCCATTAATCCCCACTCTTTGCTTTCTATTAATTTTTTATTTATTAACAAACAATGCTTAATCATAGATTTTACAGTGCAGAAGGAGGACATTTGGCCCATCAAGTCTGCTCCAGCACTTGGAAAGAACACCGAAGTTAAGCCCACGCCTCCACCCTATCCGCGTAACCCAGTAACCCCACCCAACCTTTTGGATACTAAAGGAACAATTTAGCATGGCCAATTCACCTAACCTGCACATCTTTGGACCATGGGAGGAAACCGAAGCACCCGGAGGAAACCCACACAGATACAGAGAGAAAGTGTAAACTCCACATAAAGTCAGCCAAAGCCAAAATTGACCCCGGGTCCCTGGAGCCATGAGACAGCAGTGCTAACCACTGTGCCACCGTGCTGCCCTTGAGGCAGCAATGCTAACCACTATGCCACCCAAATCCAAAACATTTTTTGTCCCTCTCCCTATGAGCCATCTGTCACTTGTTCTCAATTTCCTTCCCCCCCCCCCCCCCCAAACAAATCGAGCATTAACAATGGAACCCTCCAAACTACTATCTTTCACCTCCACTCAAACAAAACCCATCTTGGATCAAAATCCACTTGTAAATACACAGTTAACCAACCCAGGGATACTTGCCACAAAGAGATGTCTGAGTAAACCACTTGGAGAGAGATCCTTCTGGGACCAGCTGCAGATTTTGCACGAGTTGTTCCAGGCAGTGACCGAGGCACAACCATCTTCAGCTGCTACATCAATGACTTTCCTTCCAACATTAGGTCCAATGTGGGGATGTCCACTGATGACTGCGCAAGGTCCGCACCATTAGTGACTCCTCATCCATTGAGTCACCATTAGTGACTCCTCGTCCCATCCATTGGCACTGAGGCAGTCCACTTGCAAATTTTAAGTGGCAAGTAACACTCACACCACACAAGTGCCAGGCAATGACCATCTCCAGTAAGAGAGAACCACTTTCTGAAACTTCTGTTATGTCCAGAGACAAAATAGTTCGAACTAAACTGCTTTGACAAAAGCTGCTGGTCTATATACAGTCAAATCTTTAATTGAACTCAAACCCAAAACTGAAATTCAGCACTTGAAAGCACAACAGCGCCTATACTTCCTCAGGAAACTAAGGAAATTCGACATGTCCATATTGACTCTAACCAACTTTTACAGATGCACCATAGAAAGCATTCTATCTGGCTGCATCACAGCCTAGTATGGCAACTGCTCGGCCCAAGATTACGAGTCGTGAACACTGCCCAGTCCATCACACGAACCCACCTCACATCCATTGACACGATCTACATCTCCCATGGCCTTGGGAAAGTGGGTAACATAATCAAAGACCCCTCCCCTCGGTTACTCAACTCTTCCAACTTCTTCCATCAGGCAGGAGATGCCAGTCTGAGTACATGCACTAACAGATTCAAAATCAGCATCTTACCCGCTGCTACCAAACTCCTAAACGACCCTCTGATGGATTGATCTAATCCAATACTACGCTCCTATATGTTTCACCCGATGTCAGTGACTATGTATTTACATCGTGCACCTTGTGTTGCCCTATTAGATATTTTCTTTTCATGTACTAAATGGTCTGTTTGAGCTGCACGCAGAAAAATACTTTTCACTGTACCTCGGTACATGTGACAATAAACAAAATCAAATTACAAGCCCACTGACTCCCAGAGAAAGACTACAGCTCCTCATACCCAGTTTCCCGAAGGACTCCACCCCTTTCTCTCAATTTCCCCATCTCAGTTGCTTTTATTCCAATGAAAATGGCACTCATCATGTCTGCCCTTTTTCCTCAAAGTCCTCCCTCATTGCAGCCAGTTTCAACCCCATTTCCCACACTTCTGCTCTTATCCCCTCTCTCGCAGAATCATGATAGCATCCTCCTTGTCCTCACTTTCCACCCATCAGCTTCTGTATTCAAAAGGATCATCCTCCGCCATTTTGGCCAACTCCAGCATGTTACCACATGGAACAAATTCTACCCCTCACACTCCCTTTCATGATGATTCCCCAGGGATCACTCCCTCGGTGACACGCTGGTCTACCCCTCCATTACACCAGCTCCTCCTGGTCTTCCCATAGCACATTCCCTTGCAATCACAGAAAGTGCAATGCTGACCCCTTCACCTCCTCCCTCCTCACCGCTCAATGCCTAAACATTCCTTTCAAGTGAGGCAACATTTTACTTGCAACTCCTTCAATTTGGTCTACTGTATTAATTGCTTCCAATGCTGTCTCTTCTACCTTGGGAAGACCAAGCACAGACTGGGTGCCTGCTTCGCAGAACACTTTGCTCGGTCTGTAAGCATGACCAACACCTTCCTGTCGCTTGCCATTTCAATCATCATCTTGTTTTCATGCCCATATGTCAGTCCTTGGCCTGCTGCAATGCTCTAGTGATGCTCAATGCAAACTGGAGAAGCAGCACCTAATCTTCCAATTAGACATGTTGCAGCCTTCAGGACTCAACATTGAGTTCAGACTGTGACCTCTGTCCTCCACCTGGACCCTTGTAAAAAAAAAATCAAATCTACAAACTCCTTCACCATCACTATCCACCCGTCACTTTTTCTTATGCTTTGCTTTAGCGGAGTATTGACCTCTGTTCTTCCATTAACACATTGATAACTTACCTTTACGCCATACTAGCATCACCTTGTATCCCTTCACACTGCCATTATTCCTCCCTGTCTCATGTCCTATACATCTTTGTTGTAATCTCTCCTACTCTGCTCCAGCTGCTCCACCCCTTCATCTACACTATATATTCCATCACATTTCTCCCTCTCTTTAGCTTTGGAGTCATGTAGATTCAAAACATTCACTATTTTTTTCTCTCCATAGATTCTACCAGACCTGCTGCTGTTTGTTTCAGATTCCAGTATCCACAGTATTTTCCTTTTATCTTTCCTTCCCCATGTGCATTTTGTCTCCCTACAGATAGTTCATTGATTATAATCTGCACGCCCAGCCTCAAAAGAAAGGGTTGGGTGCCTGAGAATTCACGGGAGTGGCATGGGTGGTGGAAGGAGGCTACGCGAGAGGCTCAAGTGACAGAAAGATAGGTGGTGTACTGAAAAAACAAAAATCAGCAAGTGCAAATTGTGATGCTGATACAAATAAAGCAATCTTAATTCGGGAATTAAAAATTAAGTATAATATAAAAGGGACTGCACAACTATAATTATTTTTATGCTGAAACTAAGATGGTGTGAAAATCTTGGCTCAGAAGACGACAAGGTTAACTCGGTCTCGGTCGAAATGCAAAACTAAAAAGCCAAAAAACGCTGGTGGAAACTTGTATGTTCCTCCATCAGACAGAACATTATGCAATAAATAATTGGAAGCTTCACAAAACAAATATCATAATTGTGGAGAACTTGAATCTTCATGTGGACTGGGCATCAAATTGGCAAAGGTAGCCTCTAGGTGGATTTTTAGAACACTTGTGACAAATTTTAGATCTTGCATTGTATCATGAGTAAGGATTAATTAGCAAACTCAGTAAAAGATCCTCAGGGGAAATAAGTAATCTAAAATAACTGAACTGAATGTTAAATATCAGAGATTTAGACATACTCCAGGCCAAAACAAGAATCTCAAACCAAAAGTACACTCGGTACGAGGGTAGTGCTGGTTAAGGTTAATTGAGTAAATAAACCAAAGCGTTAGGACAGTAAATAAATCATGGGAAAAGTTTAAAGAAGAAACTTGCACGTTACAAAACAAAGCTAGGAAGGAAAGCAAGCTGTCAGGAGAACGCAAGAGGCTGTAAAGAGATACAGACATGTTAATTGAGTGGGCAATAAGGTGGCAGATGGAGCACAAGTTGACAGATGGAGCATAATTTGGGAGCGTGAGGTTATTCACTTCAGTCATAAGAACAGAAAAGCAGAATATTTTTTTAAAGGAGTGAAGCTTGTAAATGTTGAATTTCAGAGAGGTGAGTGTACCTGTACAAGCAACAGAAAGTTAACATACAGGTACAGCAATCAGGAAAGCAAATGGCATTTTTGCCTTTATTGCAACAAAAGTGCAAGGAGGAAGTCAATCCAATTGTACAAGGATTTGGTGAGACTACACCCGCAGTTGTGTACACAATTTTAGATTCCATATTTAGGGATGGATGTACCAGGTGATACAGCAAGGTTCTTTCAACTCTTCTCTAGCGCGAGAGGGCTGCCAGAGGATGAGGCGCTAAATAAATTGGGCCTATATTCTCCTGAGTTTAGAAGAATGAGAGGCAATCTCATTGAAACACACAAGATTCTGAAGTAGACAAAGGTGGTTACCCTGGCTGTGGAATCTAGAACAAGGGGACAGTGTCTCAGGATAAGGTGTTGATCATTTCGGACAGAGATGAGGAGAAATGTCTTCAAAGGATTGGGAATCCTTGGAATTCTTTGCGCTAGAGGATTCCGGATGCTCCATTGAGTGTATTCACGGCTGAGAAACAATACTCCTAATTTTAGCACAAGTTCCTGGATGCCAATCAGGATGACACTGCAGTGTCAATTGGGCAGAATACCATTTCACTTACTTTTTCTGGTTCTTGCCCTTCAGATTCTTGAGTTTCCATCTTTTCCTCTTCAAGATCTGCTGCATAAAGCAAAAATGAAAACATCACAACATTCTGCACAACAATTGTTATGACTGCAAATACTCAATATCTTTCCCTTACTGAACAGTGGAGAGCATCCAAGAGACACCTTCATTTACCCTACAAAAACCACACTGAAATAGCTGCCATATAATCAACCATCCCAATCACCTCTTGTTGAAGGCACATTGGTAATTGCATGAATGTAAATGGTAAGCGACTGCATGCTATCAAACTACGCTAGTCATTACAATCTATGTCCAGAACTGCAAACCATACGTCAAGGCTCAATGCACAATTAAGAGCGAGAGGCTGGTTGACCTTCCCCCACTGGTAGGGAAGCCAACTGTAGCTAATCTACTAACTGTACTGATCAAAGCTCTGACTTGATGATGTGTATCATTTAACTGTTGGGGTATTTTGGATTTATACGTGGGCATATTACTTTGGTGTTGATGAGTTCTTTTTGAATTCTCACTTGGAGATTTGCCAATAGCCTCTTATCCTGCTGTTTTCTCACTGGTGGGTATATCCCCTAAATAAGAACAGTGAAATGTTATCAGCAACTTCAGATATATAGAAAAGGAGGATGTGGATTTATTGTAGTTTAGGAATAGCCTCGTTACCGGCTTAATCCCACATAAACCAGTTAAACTAGCACAAAGATTAGAGAATTCTAAATATAAATTGCATCAAACCTAAATACTGATTTGAAAAACATCAAGTGAAACTAGATTTAGAAATATTTAGGTTTAATAATCATTTAATAACAATATATCAATCAAGCCGTTATATGATCTGCTTAACTGCAATCAGTGAAGATGCTAGAAAACTCATGTGACTGACTATCTGTGGTTGACAAATGAGACATGGCATGGCCTCATGCCAGTGCAAGTCACACTTGTGGTTTAATTACAGACCAAATGCTACAAAACCGTAAAGGTTCAGAGTCCAAGTCTGGCACAATCATAGTCCCTGGTAATAGTAGTACTTGATGCCTATGACTCAGAAGAGAGTGAGAAATTCCTACTGTGCAAAATAAAGCAGTGAGGTTTCAAATAATCAGCTCTATACCCTAAATTACTTCGGTTTGCAGCACCTTATCGGAGAAGCAGCCATTCTCTTAAGATGAGAGTTAAAGCCTGACAAAACACCCTCTCTTACCTCAAATAAATGGGCAAAGAAAATATCTTCAGGCACCCCAGTACCTCAGGAGAAAGTGATAAAATTTAATGAAATAACAGGAAAGCTATGAGGAGGACCAAGACATTACATGACCAGTCAGGAGACAACAGCAAAAGACATCAGTAAATGATCTTCAATGCCAAGCAGAAACTAATCACTCATCACCTAAACCAATCATATGCTGGCTGGGCCAGAGTTTAGGAAGACAACTGAGTATGCACATGAAGTGCATCTAAGAAAGAGTTAAAAAAACACCAGCTTTCAGTTGGCAGGTGCGCTGAACTGGAAACTAAAGGCAAGAGACTCTTTTGAGGCCATGAGTGCATGAATGAAGACAACATGCTACTTTGCGCCCTCGGCAGTGAATCAGGAACCATGTTGACCCAGTGAAGCTGCTGCCAAATTCGTACAGAAGTACTTCTCATTGTTCAATAAAGTTACATCACTAAGTTACATCTTATTGGTTGAATTGTTAAATCTCAATTCAGTGCACTTGTGGATTTGAAGGTTTAAAAACTCCCAAAAGCCTTACACCCACCTACATACACATGTTGAAATAACAAGCACAGCAGGCGTCCAGCTGTTGCAACCATTTGAGGTGGTTGGCATATGGTATTAGTATGCATGATGTTAAATTCGGATAGTAATTCATTTATTGTGAAACTGACTTGTCAGCTCTGGCTCTCATGGTTATCGCCCTCGTCTAAGTCACGAGGTACTGGGTTCAAGTTCCACTCCAGGACTCCACACAAATCTATACTGACACCATGCTGTCAAAACTTATCTTGCACTCATCAGGAGAGCTCCCAAGAATTTTCCCAATAGGTAGCAGTTACACTGTTACAAGTTACACTGCACAAGAAGAGTGTTGGATTGGTTGGCAATGGGACTCTGAATGGTGGAGGCCTTCCCATGGAAAATGCTGCATGGAATGGTTAACGGCCCAACCTGGTTTAAATTCAAACTAGGCAGGTCAATTCTAATTGGTCAAGTCATTATCCTGGGAAATAAACGTTCCCCTAAGCTTTTGGTTAGTTGAAACAAGGCACCAAATATCTCATGGCATGATACTGAAGAGCAGAGGTGTTATCCTTGGTGTCTCAGCTATTATTTATTCATTAACCAACAGGACTATAAAAAACTCTGGTTGGGGCAGCACGGTGGCGCAGTGGTTAGCCCTGCAGCCTCACAGCACCGAGGTCCCAGGTTTGATCCTGACTCTGGGTCACTGTCCGTGTGGAGTTTGCACATTCTCCCCGTCTTTGCGTGGGTTTCGCCCCCACAACCAAAAGATTTTCAGGCTAGGTGAATTGGCCACGCTGAATTGCCCCTTAATCGGAAAAAAATTAATTGGCTATGTTAAATTGTTTTCAAAAATGATCTGGTCACTGTCACATTGCTGTTGAGAGTTTGCTGTGTGCCAAGTAATTATTTGGCTCTAAATCACTAAGATGCTCAGTGTTTGTGAAAAGCACTGTTTAAAACTAGTGAACAGTCCAGTATAGTTTTATTTCAGTTTTAAAATTAGGATACATACTCATGCAAGCGAATTATTTTATTTTTTGTGACAAGTATATTTTCAGCTGTATGGACGAAATTGCACCAGTTAGCACTCAAATACAAAAAAATACAAAAATATATGTTAGGCAATAAAGGAGGAAATGTGTATGTTTTATTTATACTTCCCACTGGCACATGGAAGATCTTGCGTTTGTGATTGTGCAAATAATTTTCAGCTGAAACGTAAACCATAATTTCACTGTGGAAAATGAAAACGGACTGATGGTCCATTCTGTTGATCAGACTGCCTGAAACAGAAACTCTCGCCCAATATGCCAGTTCAAAGGGTCAATGGTGACCAGAACTGGACAACTCCAGTTGTTGCCTCAGTGTTTAATAAAGTTCCATCATTGTATCTCTGCTTTTGTATGCAATACCTCATCCAATAAAGGAAAGCATTCCACATGCTCGCTTGTCCACCTGTCCTGCCCCCTTCAAGAACCTGTGGACATGCAGTCCAAGGTCTCTTACTGCCTCAACCCCTCGCAATATCTTCCTGCTTACTGAATAATTCCCTTACTTTGTTTGCCCTCCCCAAATGTATTGCCTCACACTTTTCCAGATAGAAATCCATTTGCCACTTCTCTCCCACGCAACCAAACCATTGATGGCATTCTAGACTGGCTGCTATCCTCTTCACCATCAACTACACGACCAATTTTTGTCATCTGCAAATTTTCCAATCATGCCACCCATGTTAAACTCTCAATCATTAATATATACAACAAACACCAAGGATATCAATGCCAAACCCTGTAGAACACGACCGGAAACTGTTTTCCATTTATATCCAATCATTACCCTTTGTTCCCGGTCACTGAGCCAACTTTGGATCGACCCGGTCAACTTCCTCCATATCCCATGAGATCTCAATTTTCTGATCAGTCTGCCATGTGGGACCTGTCAAATGCTTTTCTGAAATCCATGTAGATAATATCTACTGTACTGCCCTCCTCAATCATCCTTGTTATTTCCTTAAAATAATTCTATTAAGTTAGAAAGACCTGGGGCAGCACAGTGGTGCAGCGGTTAGTGCTGCTGTCTCACGGTGCCAAGGTCCCAGGTTCAATCCCGCTCTGGGTCACTGTCTGTGTGGAGTTTGCACATTCTCCCCGTGTCTGCGTGGGTTTCGCCCCCACAACCCAAAGATGTGCAGAGTAGGTGAATTGGTCACGCTAAATTGCCCCTTAATTGAACAAAATGAATTGGGTACTCTAAATTAATTTTTTTTTTTTTTTTTTTTTTTGAAGTTTTTTATTTAACACAAATTTGTAACAGTTACAAAGCGAAAAATGGCCCTGTGCAAAGAGCCTTAACATAGTGAAAACGAACAGTGGGAAAGAATAAACATGTTAATAAATGTTGAAACCAAAAATCCTTCCATACGGCACTTTCCCTGCCAGCTCTGTTTACCCATGCCACACGTGTTCAACTACACTAAGCTAACGTGGCCCTAACCCTCTTCTCCCCCCCCCCCCCCCCCCCCCCCCCCCGCCTGGTCTCCCCTACTCCCCCAGGCCTGGCCTGCCAGGTCAGCCCTGCGCTTGGCCCTAGCCCGCCCCGCCCCCCCTCCGCTCTCCCTGGTGCCCCCTGACCTACGCTAGTCACACTGACCCCTGCCCTTGGCGCCTACCTGTCTCCCGTCCCAGCGCTCAGGCCCTCCCCCCCACCCACCAGGGACCCATTAACCTAATTGTATCCCACCGAGCCCTTTCAAGTCCCGTGACTAGCCCCTAGCCCATCCCCCCATCAGAGGCCCCGATCTCGCACCAGAAGGTACCAAGCACAGGCCCCCCCCCCCCCCCCCCCATTGCGATCCCCCCAAAGGACCCTAAACAGTGCGCCCTCCAGCCCCCACTCTCTGTCCAGGCTGAAAACAATCTTAGATAAAACATTACAGTACAGGATAGTTTAACAAACCGCCGCCACACAAAATGTCTGAAAGCCCCGAGTCCTTTAGTTCCAGTCCAGCTTCTTTTTCTTAGTAAAAGACCTAATCAGAGCAACTTTAAGTTAACAGGCCGCCGCCACTGTACAGCACTGAAAGAACTCAGTGCCCATTAGTTCAAGTCCAGCTTCTTGTCTTTAATAAAGGTCCAAACCTGTTCTGGTGTCTCAAAGTAGTAGTGGAGTTCCTCAAACGTAACCCAAAGCTTTGCAGGATATAGCATTCCAAACCTCACCTCCTTTTTGTAGAGGGCTGCCTTTACCTTGATGAATCCTGCACGCCTCTTGGCCAGCTCCGTTCCCAAGTCCTGGTAAATGCGCACTTCGCAGTTCTCCCATCTGCTGCTCCTCTCCGCCTTGGCCCATCGCAGCACACGTTCCCTGTCAGCAAGCCGGTGAAAGCGGACCACCAAGGCCCTCGGTCGGTCGCCCGTCCTGGGCTTCCTTGCGGGGGCTCTATGTGCCCCATCCAACTCCAGGGGTTGAGGGAAGGCCTCCGGTCCCATCAGCGCCTCAAGCATACCCGTCACGTATGCGCCCACATCCGACCCCTCGCAGCCCTCGGGGAGGCCAACGATTCTTAAATTCTGCCTCCTGGCTCTGTTCCCCAGCTCTTCAAGCTGCTCCTGCATCCTCCTCTGACGGGCGTTCAGCTCTTCCACCTCGTGCTCCAGCTCCGTTACCGTTCCCTCCTGACTGGAGAGCTTCGCCTCGACCTCCCTGAGCGCCTTCCCTTGGGCCGCCTGTGTCTCGACCATTCGGTCCATCACCGCTCTCATCGGGTCCAGCGTGTCCCTCCTCAGCTCGGCGAAGCAGTTCTTGAAGAACTCCATCTGCTCCTCCCTTGGCCAGTGAGCCTCTGCTCCCCGGTCCCCGCCGTCCGCCATGCTTGGCTGCCCGGCCTGGGTTCCCCGCTGCTCCCGCTTCGATCCTTGCCGCTCCACTCGACCGCTTCTGGTCCAGCTGCCCATACCCCGGGAAGAAAGCCTCTTCCCTGTCGTCTCCTCCACCGATTCAGGCTGCCAGGTCCCTAAAAAGTCCGTAGACAAAGGTCCGTTTGCCCATCTCGGGCGGGAGCGATCCGACCTGCGACCTGCCTCCTCGAGGGCGCCACCGGAAGTCTCTAAATTTATTTTTAAAAAGTTAATAAGACCTGATCTTCCCCGAACAAAATTGTGCTTACTGTCAGTGATCACCTTCTTTTGTTAAAAAAAAAAACTTGCCTCGCACTTCAGTTCTAAACTTTAAACCTATAAACCATGTCCTCTAGTACTTGATTCTCCTACCCTAGGAAAGAGCATCTGACCATCCACCCTGTCCATGCCACTCAATCTTGTAGACCTCTATCAGGTCGCCTCTCAATCTCCGTCGTTCCAGTGAGAACTGATCGAGTTCATCTAACCTCTCCTCATGGCTAATGCCCTCCATACCAGGCAATATCCTCGTAAACAACTTCTGTACCCTCTCCATAGCATCCACATCCTTCTGGTAGTGTGGCCACCAGAACTGTACACAATATTTCAAGGCCTAACTAAGGTCCTGTGCAGCTGCAACATGACTTGTCAATTTTTATATTTAATGCCCCGACTGATGAAGGCCAACATGCCATATGCCTTCCTGTCATCCATGTAGCCACCGACACCCGAAGTGAAGTTACAAGAATTGGAGGGGAGTTTGGAGGTGCTGGTGTTCCTAAAAGTAGTTATGGTGGTTTTTTGTTAAAGAAACTTTACTGAGTGCAGTGCATGTTGCTTGTTTCGGATCAGTATTCATCAAGACACAAGACAAATCCTGGGCAGGATTCCCATCCCGCCGCACCGGAAAACCGGTGCAGCGCACCCCCGCCGATGGCAGGATTCTCTGCCCCACCAGCCAGCAAATAGGATTTCTGTTGGAAAATCCCTGGGCGTGGGTGGGCTGCTGGCGCAACAGAAAATCCCGACAGCGAAGAATCCAGCCCCATGTGTTTTGCTCAAGGTAGTGCTGCAAAATCATTCACACTTACTCAAGAAGGAAGCTCCAGTTTAATGCCTCATCCAAAAGATGTGCCCCTTCAACAATACACACCCTCAATAGTGCACCATAATGCCAGCCTAAATTTTGTTAAGTTTCATTAAAAGCATTAATTGAGATGTTGGGTCTTGATTGGGGTAGTTGAGAAGCACTAAAGGTACAGCAAATAATGTTTTTATGAAAATGAAAAATGAAATGGAAATTGCTTATTGTCACAAGTAGGCTTCAAATGAAGTTACTGTGAAAAGACCCGAGTCGCCACATTCCGGGGCCTGATTCGGGGAGGCTGGTACGGGAATTGAACCCGCGCTGCTGGCCTGCCTTGGTCTGCTTTCAAAGCCAGCGATTTAGCCCTGTAGTAAACCAGCCACTGGCTGAACTTTTAAAAGTTCCAAATCTTACTGTTGGATCAGTATTAGGTGTTTCAGGATTGGGCATAATCACGATGGTCCATTCTGTTGAACAGTGGCAGCAACCTTAGGAGAATTTCATGCGTCATTGTGATACACAAAGTATATACGAGCTCAGGGTGGCTGAACTCTTCAGGATAAGAGAAATATGGGACAAAAATTTTATTTTCCGTAGAAGAGACGAGGTAACTTAACCCCAAATATTCACAATTTCTCCTGGGTTGTACAGAGTGGAGACAACACTACAGGGTTGTTGTAAAAACGTGCCTCAGGGTCAGAAAGTCATAGATTTAGTATAGTTAGCAATTTTAGCTCAAGCTTCGTATGAACTGCTACAAATGGAAAATGCCCCCACCATCACCACAAAAAGAGAACTGAGTCATTCAACGCACTGGGACATCTGGCAGTGCACCAAATGGCTACCATCTTTCTCTCCAGAGCATTTTAAGTGCTCCAATAAATTCCTGAAACATAGTTTTGTTTATAAAGTACCTTACAATAAGTGTACTAAAATTAAAAATCAAGGAACAGTGGTGGGGAAACTCAAGATTTGCATAGTCAACTCCTTGGATATTATTTTAAACACGGTGTTGTTTGACAAGCTGGACAGCACTGCTGGCAATTGTTAACCGAAGCATCAGAGTCCACTTGAACATGGACAATCCTCCGCAGCACATCACTTTCAAAACTACACATTAAAAAAAGCTTTCAAACAAACATCATGCCTCTAGAATGGAGAACAGGAAAAGCATCTCAACAGCTCACTTTGCAGCATGCAGATGCCAGCATATCAGAGCCAATTACCCGGCTGCACTTTGATGAGGGAAGATGGTTGAGCTTTTTCGACGGGTTACCCAAGCGTGATGGATGGGACATGAAAGTACCACAGCAAACGCCAGCTGGCAGGAAGCTACCTCGCTCTCATGAACACCATTACCAAAGGCTTTTCCACCTCTGAAAGAATGCTGTAGGTGGTTCTGAATAGCGTGCATCAATATAATGAATGGTCATAAGAAAATGCAAAAACCCGAAAGCCCAGCCTCTCCCAGACAGTAGCGGAGCATTTATAATAAGATCAATTTTCAAACGGCTGTACCTTCAATGTTTAGGTTCATGTGGAAAAAAAAATCACAACTCACGAAAAACGTATTGGAAACAATGAAACTCTCACACAGCACTATCTTCAAAAGAAAAGAGAAAGTAAAAGTATGATGCAAAGGAGACACAAGCACCTGTGCAGGGCCAGTGAGACGCCAATGCTTGCAGAAGCTTGCACCACCAGGACAGAAGGTGAAAGAGGGATTCATTTAAAATTCATTTAGCCAAGAGGTGGCACTGGCATATCGGACAAAATAGCCAATTGTACAATGAACCTCAATGATGAATATTTATTTAGGGAAGGGATAACATCAAAGGCAAAGATAAAAGAAAAGTAGTTTAATCACTTTGTTTGTCACCACCTCACCACAACCATATGATAAAAAAAAATCAGCAGATCCTAAACTGTGATGCTCATACCCTACCTCACACTAAGTTCTGCTCTCCTACCACTCCTGCCCTCAGTGGCCAACAATGGCTCATAACCCAGCAGCAACCTCTTTTTTTATTAAAAACTCTAAAAATACCTCAATGGTTTGACCTCTCAATCGCTATAAACTCCCCTGCCCAATAACCATTCAAGAGCTGTGTTCCTCCTACTCTGGCGTCTCATGCATCCCAGATTTTCTTCGCTGTACTGTTGCCGGCTGTGCCCTTTAGCCATTTAAAGGCCAATTTCAGCTTATCAACCACTCTTCCAAGAAAATTATTAAAACATACCTCTTCAGCCAAGACTATCTGCCCAAAACAAAATTTCACCTCACTGTTCCTTTGAAGCACCTGGGAATATTTTACTAATACAGTACAGTACACAAATGCAAGTTGTGGCAACCTCAATAAGAAATCACAGGAAACATGAACAAGTGGAATCCCTGAGGCTGTTCTGACATTCTGTTCGGTCATGGTTGATCTGTACCACAGTTTTGATACTCATTTCAACAAACCTAATAAAAATCTACCGAAAAATCAAATTTCAGTGGATGGCAGTCTATTGTACTGGAGCTCCTCCACCAGATCTCAATTACTTTGTAACCTTTAAAATCAAGAGGATCAAGGGCAGCACGGTAGCATTGTGGATAGCACAATCGCGTCACAGCTCCAGGGTCCCAGGTTCGATTCCGGCTTGGGTCACTGTCTGTGCGGAGTCTGCACATCCTCCCCGTGTGTGCGTGGGTTTCCATAGCGGTCTCAGACCACGCGCCACACTGGGTAGATTTGGAAATGGGAGAGGTGCGAGACCAGCGTCCGCTGTGGCGTCTGGATGTGGGGTTGCTGGCGGATGAGGAGGTGTGTAAGAGGGTCCGGAAGAGCATTGAGAGATATCTGGACATTAATGACACGGGGGAGGTGCAGGTGGGGATGGTATGGGAGGCCCTGAAGGCGGTGATCCGGGGGGAGCTGATCTCCATACGGGCACATAGGGAAAGGAGGGAGAGACAAAAGAGGGAGAGGCTGGTGGGGGAGCTTCTGGACGTGGATAGGAAATATGCGGAGGCACCAGAGGAGGGGCTGCTGGGGGAACGGCGTAGTTTGCAGGCTAAGTTTGACCTGTTGACCACCAGAAAGGCGGAGACACAGTGGAGAAGGGCACAGGGCGCGATTTATGAGTATGGGGAGAAGGCGAGTAGGATGCTGGCGCATCAGCTCCGCAAGCGAGATGCGGCTAGAGAAATTGGGGGAGTGAGGGAGAGGGGTGGGAACATAGTGCAGAAGGGGCCAGAAGTAAATGGGGTTTTCAGAGACGTCTATGAGGAGCTGTATCGGTCAGAGCCGCCGACGAGGGGAGGGGGGATGGAGGGCTTCTTGAACAAACTGAGGTTCCCCAAGGTCCAAGAGGAGCTGGTAGAGGGGCTGGGGGCGCAGATAGGGTTAGAGGAGCTAGTCAAGGGGATTGGGCATATGCAGTCGGGGAAGGCGCCGGGGCCAGACGGGTTCCCGGTGGAATTTTACAAAAAATATGCGGATCTGGTGGGCCCCGTGCTGGTGCGAGCCTTCAACGAGGCATGGGAGGGGGGGGGCTCTGCCCCCGACAATGTCGCAGGCACTGATCTCTCTGATCTTGAAGCGGGACAAGGACCCGTGCAGTGTGGGTCATATAGGCCTATCTCGCTCCTGAATGTGGACGCCAAGCTGCTGGCAAAGATCCTGGCTACCAGGATAGAGGATTGTGTGCCAGGGGTGATACACGAGGACCAGACGGGTTTTGTGAAAGGGCGGCAGCTTAATACGAACGTGCGGAGACTGCTAAACGTCATCATGATGCCGGCAGTGGAGGGGGAGGCGGAGATAGTGGTGGCATTGGACGCGGAGAAAGCATTTGATAGGGTGGAGTGGAAGTACCTGTGGGAGACGCTGGAACGGTTTGGATTTGGGGAGGGATTTATTAAATGGGTGAAGCTGCTCTATTCGGCCCCGACGGCAAGTGTAGTGACGAATGGTAGGAGATCGGAGTATTTTGGGCTCCACCGGGGGACCAGACAGGGGTGCCCCTTGTCCCCCCTGCTCTTCGCACTGGCAATTGAACCGTTGGCGATGGCACTGAGGGGCTCAGGGGGGTGGAGAGGGCTGACAAGGGGCGGGGAGGAGCACCGGGTATCGCTATACGCGGACGACCTGCTGCTATATGTGGCAGACCCAGTAGGGGGAATGCCGGAGGTGATGGAACTGCTAGCAGAATTCGGGGACTTTTCGGGGTACAAGCTTAACTTGGGTAAGAGTGAGGTATTTGTGATACACCCAGGGGACCAGGAAGAGGGAATCGGGAGACTCCCGTTGAAGAGAGCAGGAAAGAGTTTTAGATATTTAGGGGTGCAGGTGGCTAGGAACTGGGGGACTCTCCACAAGTTGAACTTCACTAGGCTGGTGGAACAGATGGAGGAGGAATTTAAAAGGTGGGACATGGTGCCGCTGTCGCTGGCGGGTAGAGTGCAGTCTGTTAAAATGACGGTCCTCCCAAGGTTTTTGTTTTTATTTCAGTGCTTGCCCATCTTCCTCCCTAGGGCCTTTTTCAAAAAGGTGACGAGCAGCATCATGAGCTACGTGTGGGCGCATGGCACCCCAAGGGTGAGGAGGGTCTTCTTGGAGCGGAGTAGGGAGAGTGGGGGGCTGGCATTACCCAACCTTTCGGGGTATTACTGGGCGGCTAATGTGTCGATGGTGCGCAAGTGGATGATGGAAGGGGAGGGGGCAGCTTGGAAACGAATGGAGAGGGCGTCCTGTGGCAACATAAGCCTGGGGGCCCTAGTAACGGCGCCATGGCCGCTCCCTCCCACGAGGTACACCACGAGCCCGGTGGTGGCGGCCACCCTCAAGATCTGGGGGCAGTGGAGGCGACACAGGGGGGAAGTGGGAGGTCTGATGGAGGCACCGTTAAGAGGGAACCATAGATTCATCCCGGGGAACATGGACGGGGGATTTCAGAGCTGGCACAGGGTGGGCATCAGGCAGCTGAAGGATCTGTTTGTAGATGGGAGGTTTGCGAGCCTGAGAGAGCTGGAGGAGAAATTCGGGCTCCCCCCGGGAAACGTGTTTCGACATTTGCAGGTGAAGGCATTTGCTAGCCGCCAGGTGGAAGGGTTCCCCTTGCTCCCCAGCAGGGGGGCGAGCGATAGGGTGCTATCGGGGGTCTGGGTCGGAGGGGGGAGGATATCGGACATATACAAAGTAATGCAGGAGGCTGAGGAGGCATCAGTAGAGGAGCTGAAAGACAAGTGGGAGGGGGAGCTGGGAGAGCAGATAGAGGATGGGACATGGGCTGATGCCCTGGAGAGGGTTAATTCTTCCTCCTCGTGTGCGAGGCTTAGCCTCATTCAATTTAAGGTGCTACATAGAGCCCATATGACGGGGACAAGGATGAGTCGGTTCTTTGGGGGTGAGGACAGATGTGTCAGGTGTTCGGGAAGTCCAGCGAACCATGTCCATATGTTTTGGGCATGTCCGGCACTGGAGGAGTTCTGGAAGGGGGTGGCAAGGACGGTGTCGAGGGTGGTGGGATCCAGGGTCAAACCAGGATGGGGGCTAGCGATCTTTGGGGTTGGGGTGGAGCCGGGGGTACAGGAGGCGAGAGAGGCCGGAATACTGGCCTTTGCGTCCCTAGTTGCGCGAAGAAGGATACTGATACAGTGGAAGGACGCGAGGCCTCCAAGCGTGGAAACTTGGATTAATGACATGGCAAGCTTTATCCAGTTGGAAAGGGTCAAATTCGCCCTGAGAGGGTCGGTACAAGGGTTCTTCAGGCGGTGGCACAGCCCTTCCTCGACTTTTTGGCTCAAAGATAGGGTGCAGAGGTCGCAGCAGCAGCAACCCGGGGGGGGGGGGGGGGGGGGGGGGGGGGGGGGGGGGCAACAACGGGGGTTGTGGGTTATTTAAGGTTGTAATGCGGACAAATTTGTTCGCAGTTCATGTTTGATGTTAATTGTTGCTTTGTTTGTTTTTTGGGGGGGGGGGGGGGGGGGGGAGGGACAGCGCGCGCGGGGGGTTGGACGGGGGGGGGGGGATATCTGTTAAGAGGGAATATTGTGTAATAGTCTATGGTTAGGGGGGGGTAAATATTCTCATGTAAAAAAATCTCTTCAATAAAAATTATTTAAAAAAAAAAAGAAAAACCACACATGGTTAGTTCTCAAACCAGGTTGGGATCGTTTACTGCCATTCTGAAAAGGTGAAGGCCGAAAAATAAAACTCACTGAACCACAAACTTAAACATTAAATTGCAATCAGGAAACTGAGACTAATTTTTAAAAAATGAACCGACTTCAAAGTAGCTTTCTCAATTAGTTAGGCAGGAAGTAACTTAATTTATCGAGGGCACAGGAAAACAAATAAATGCAGCAATTATCAGCATGTCACTTGTACTCAAGTTAAATTAGCAGACAAATGCCAACATTTCAATTTCAAGGAATCCACAGGAGTCAGCTTATGTCACAGATTTAAATATCTCCAAGGATGATGACAGGAGCTGCAACGGCCAGGTGGTTTTCATCACTGGAAAAAACAGAATGGACTTTTCCCCTATAATGCATTGAAGTTCCTGAATAAGCCCTACAGTGCTTCTTGTGGGATGCAGTTCTAACATCTTGCAAGTAAATTGTGATGTAGATTGGGAGAGGAGATTTCAGACAGACAACAGAACACCCAGCTGATTTTTCGACTGTCCCAAAAAAGCACAAATCAGCAAATGTGTTGTAATGGTCAGTGCTACACTTGTGTGGTATTTGCCCTTCAATCACTGCAGCTCCAATGCATGTAGCACATGCCCATGATGCTCCACAACGGGACTTATCATTGCAAGCTACTGCATTCCTCAGCATGGTCATAAACCAACACTCAAAAGTCAGGCAGGTCATCAATCCTACTCTTGACCAAAAAAAATACATGTCATACGGATGGATGGGGGAAGCACAAGAAAAATCCTCATATTGCACCAATACCGTGCCATAATCACCACAGTTAGAAATGCAATTTCCCCGCAAGCCTTAAAAGGTAGATTAAATATGCGGTCAATTATCAATAGCGGATTTCTTTTTTTTTTAATAAACAATTTTATTGAGGTAGTTTTTGGCTTTATAAACAGTTACAGACATCATCAGAAAGGAAGCAAAAAAGGCAAAAGTGTGCAAACATCCACGTACTTTCAATACTTCCACCGTAACATATTGCACAAGCCCGCTCCCCTCCCACCGGTACTACCCGCCATATTTTCCCTCCTACTCTACTCTACCCCCCCCCTGCTGACGCTCACTCTCCCGCAAAGAAGTCAATAAATGGTTGCCACCTCCGGGTGAACCCCTGCACAGATCCCCTCAAGGCGAACTTAATTTTTTCCATCCCCAGGAAACTCGACATGTCCGCAAGCCACCACTCAGTCTTCGGGGGCTTTGAGTCCCTCCACGCCAATAATATTCGTCGCCGGGCTATCAGGGAAGCAAAGGCCAACACATCGGCCTCTTTCTCCCCCTGGACGCCCGGGTCTTCCGAAACCCCAAAAATTGCCACCCCTGGACTCATCACCACCCTTGTTTTTAGCACCTGGGACATGACCCCCGCAAATCCCTCCCAGTACCCCCTCAGCTTAGGGCATGCCCAAAACATGTGAACATGGTTCGCTGGTCCTCCCGCGCACCTAGCGCATTTGTCCTCTATCCCGAAAAATTTGCTCATCCGAGCCACCGTCATATGGGCCCGGTGAACGACCTTAAATTGGATCAGCCCCGAGCCTAGCACATGTCGCGGTCGAATTTACCCTACTCAGGGCCTCTGCCCACAGCCCATCCTCCATTTCCCCGCCTAGCTCCTCCTCCCATTTAAGTTTCAGTTCCTCTGTCTGGGACCCTTCCTCCCTCATGAGCACCTTATATATACCCGAGACTCTGCCCTCCCCTTCTTCCCTCCGAGAGACTATTCTGTCGAGGATCCCCATTGGCGGAAGGCGCGGGAAAGATGGGACCTGTCTACGAACAAAGTCCCGCAACTGTAGGTATCTAAAATCATTTCCCCTTACCAACACAAATTTCTCCTCCAAGCTCCTCAAACTCGCGAAGCTCCCTTCCAGGAACATATCACCCACCCTTCCCGCCCCTGCTCGCCGCCATACTCAGAACCCCCCATCCATACTGCCGGGGGCAAACCGATGGTTGTCGCAGATTGGCGCCCAGACAGACGCCCCCATCTCCCCCACATGCCTCCTCCACTGGCCCCATATCCGCAGGGTCGCCACCACTACCGGGCTGGTGGTGTACTTGGCCGGCGGGCAGCGGTAGAGGAGCCGTGACCAGGGCTTCCAAGCTGGAGCCCCTGCACGAAGCCGCCTCCACCCACTCCCAAATAGACCCCGTACCCACCATCCACTTCCTTATCATAGCGATGTTGGCCGCCCAGTAATAATTGACCAGACTCGGCAAAGCCAGCCCTCCCTCGCTGCGGTTCCTCTCCAACATCGCCTTCTTCACCCGCGGGGATTTTCCCGCCCAGACAAAGCTCATGATCAGCCCGTTAACTCTTTTGAAGAAGGACTGTGGGATAAAGCTCGGGAGGCACTGAAAAATAAACAAAAATCGAGGGAGGATTGTCATCTTTACAGTCTGCACCCTCCCTGCCAGCGACAGCGGGAGTGCATCCCATCTCAGAAACTCTCCCTTCATTTGCTCCACCACCCTGGCCAAATTTAACTTATGCAGCCTGCCCCAGTCTTGTGCCACCTGGATTCCAAAATACCGGAAATTTTCCTCAACCAGCCTAAACGGTAGCCCTCTCAATCTGTTCTCCTGGCCCCTTGCCTGGATCACAAACATTTCACTCTTGACCGTATTTAATTTGTATCCTGAGAACTGGCCGAACTTCCTCAGCATTCCCAGTATAATTCCCATCCCGGCCACTGGGTCCGACACGTACAGGAGCAGGTCGTCTGCATAAAGAGAAACCCTGTGTTCAACCCCGCCCCTCACCATCCCCTTCCAACCCTCTGCGGCTCTCAGCGCAATCGCCAGCGGCTCTATGGCCAGCGCAAACAGCAGCGGGGAGAGCGGGCAGCCCTGTCTGGTCCCTCGGTACAACCTAAAGTACTCCGACACTTCTCTGTTGGTCCTGACGCTGGCCCTCGGGGCCTGATATAATAATTTGATCCAATCCACCAATCCCTCCCCGAACCCAAACCGTCCGAGCACCTCCCATAGATAGTCCCACTCCACCCGGTCAAAGGCCTTCTCGGCATTCATTGCCACCACTACCTCCACCTCTCTACCCGCCGGGGGCATCATTATCACATTGAGCAATCTCCTCAGATTGGCCGCCAGCTGCCTACCTTTCACGAACCCCGTTTGATCCTCCCCAATCACCTCCGGTACACAGTCCTCCATTCTACCCGCCAGTACCTTTGCCAGGAGCTTGGCGTCTACATTAATCAGGGAGATTGGCCTGTAGGACCCGCACGCCTCCGGGTCTTTACCCCGCTTCGATATCAGAGATATGGTGGCTTGTGACATTGTCGGCGGCAGGGTCCCTCTGTCCCTTGCCTCATTGAAAACCCTCGCCAAGACCGCCAATAGCGGATTTCTAATAAGTCATAATTCCTGCTGGAACCCAAGACAAATGAATGTCAATGGTAACTGTCCACGGTAAGATGCACAATTGAAATGGCAAGTGATAGGAAGGCCACGGTCATGCTTACAAATGGAACAGATAACTGAACAAAGATATCACCCAGTATGCATTTGATCTCCCCAAAGGTGCACTTGGAAAGAAAGTTACATTGTCTTCTGATATTTTTTCAACTAAGAAATTTCCTCAGTGAGGTTGAGAGGGGCGTCTACAATTTCTGACCTATTTCTACATCTACATGGTCAAGCACACATCATTGGGACTGTGACCAGGTTAAAACGAAAGCTGAATAGACCTTTTTGACAAAATAAGTGGCAATGGGTGAAGAACACAAAATGAATTCAGATGAGGGGTGAATGGATACAGCTGCCCATATTCAAAACAAAAGAATAAATAAGGAACGAGAAAAACAGCAGCAACAAAAAAAAAAAGCTGAAATTGTTAAACTCAATGTTGAGTCCAGAAGGCTGCAGAGGGCAGAGTTGAAAGGCTAGATGTTGATCTTCAAACTTGCATTGAGCTTCTGTGGGACACTGGCAGACCAAAGACAGAAAGACCAGAGCAGAAGCAAGGTGCACAATTGAAATGGCAAGTGACAGGAAGGCCACAGTCATGCTGACAAATGGAACAGATAACTGAACAAAGCTATCACCCAGTATGCATTTAATCTCCCCAAAGGAAGCACTTGGAAAGAAAGTTACATTGTCTTCTGATATTTTTTCAACTAAAGATTTTCCTCAGTGAGGTTGAGAGGGGCGTCTACAATTTCTGACCTATTTCAGGGACTTTGGCTCTCAGCCCATCCCCTCCCTTCTGCAACCATGGTAAGTGTTGCCCTTGTTCTCACCTTCCACCCGACCAATCTGTGTTGAACGCATTATCTTGCACTATTTCTGTCACCTCCAGTACAATGCCACCACCAAACATATCTTTCCAACTCCCCCCACCTTTCAGCATTCCAAATGGACTGTTCCCTCCAATCCATTCCTCAGTCACTCAGATATCTTCTCCCTTTCCAGTCGCAGCTTTTCATACAAGTAGGAGATTCAGCAGTTGCCCTTTCATTTATTTTCTCACTGTGCAAGGCCTCAAAACACTCCTTCTTTGGGTTCTGCACCATGTAACTTTTTATGATTTAATTCCTCCTGCCCTCCACCCTATCACAGACCTGCCCCTTTTATTCTTGCCCCTTTTCACTTATTCACAAATAGTTACATTTTCATCTTTCCTCAATTCCGATGAAAGATCAAGGACCTGTAACATCAACTCGGTTTCCCTCTCCACAGATTGCCAAACCGGAGTACTTCCAGCATTTGGTTTTTATGTCAAATTTCCAGAATCTACAGTATTTAGCTTCCAAGCTGCACATTAGCCAGAACATTGCTTAGAAGACAAGTTTATTTTTAAATGCAGCTCTGACAAAGCAAGCAAGAGGAGCGTAAACAGTGGTTGATGGGGACTTAGCTTGAAACAAGTCACAACGTAATAACATCAGGGGAGCAAGGGGGTCTCGTCGGAAGCACACCAGATTGGATTTCCAGGAAAAGTCACTACAACTTACTAGTTTTCTCTGGTTCCTCTGGGGCAGTGCCTGCAATGCCGCTGTTTTCCAGGCCATATGAAGGATCCACTTTCCCAGAAGACTGGGCCATCTCCTGCACTTTCTTCACATGAGCCTCCACCAGTTCAACTGGCACCTCCTCCCTTACATGGGAAAATTCCTCTGCAAAGAGAAATATAATTATTCATAAATGCAACAACCGGTCAAATGGGAAATCTAACAAGGGCTTGGAATAGTAGAGAGTGAAGTTCCTGCATCTCCTGAAACCTCATAGGAAATTAATAGAATAAGTGATGGATGGATGTGATTTCCTGATCAAAATACAGTTATACTATCAGAGCTGAGGAATTATGCACAAAGAGTCGACAACCAAGTGTTTTACACATGTAAAAAACAAGAATGATACATTTAAACAAGAATCTACTTTCTCTGGTCAAGGATGTCCAGAACAATGGGTCAAGCATAAAATTGATGAACAGCTTTTTGGGGATAAGCACTTTTACTACCACGGAAGGCCTTCAATGATTGGAAAAATCAAGCTTTCAAGCCCCCTTCTGATAGATCAGGGGTGGGCAAACTTTTCCGTGCAAGGGCCGCATTCAGAAATTCACAATTCACAAAGGGCCGCATAGTATATTAAGTAAAATAATTACTTCACCCGGTTATGATTCTGGGCGCCTCATATAGAACATAGAACAGTACAGCACAGAACAGGCCCTTCGGCCCTCGACGTTGTGCCAAGCAATGATCACCCTACTCAAGTCAACGTATCCACCCTATACCAGTAAGTAACCCAACAGCCCCCCCACCCATTAACCTTTAAAAAAAAAAAATTTCTTTTTTTTTTAAATTTAAAAAAAAAATTTTTTTTTTTTTTTTTTTAATGACTTGGTGGGCCGCAGAAATACCTTTGGCGGGCCGCATGCGGCCCGCGGGCCGTAGTTTGCCCACCCCTGTGATAGATGGTTCTTAGAGAAGAATCAATAGATTTTTTAAAAATTCTTTCATGCGATGTTGATGTTACTGGCAAGGCCAGCATTTGTTGCCCATTGCTAATTGCTCTTGAACTGATTAGCTTGCTCGGCCGTTTCAGATAGTGGTGTGGGTTCGGAGTCACATGTAGGCTTGACCAGGTAATATTGGCAGATTTCCTTCTATAAAAGGCGCGCAAGTGAACCAGGTGGGTTTTTACAGCAATCAATAAGAATTCCATGGACACCCTTACTAAAACTTTGTTATATTCCTGATTTATTAACATAATTCATATTTTACCAACTGCCAAGGTGGGATTTGAACCCATGTCCCCAGAGCATTAGCCTGAGCAAATGGATTCCTAATCCAGTGATATTACCACTCCTCCACCGTCTCCTTGTAGATATGGAACAAGGGTGACGGAAATGGGATTGAGGTACCATTCAGCCATGATCAAATTGAATAGCAAAGCAGACTAGGAGGAGCTGAATGACAATCTCATGTTCTTCTGAAATTTTACTCTATTTTAATAATTTTACTCAGTAGAAGTATCCCTTGTATACCAGTTCAAACACTTGTGGTGGTATTATCAGAGCAAAGGTTTCAGACAGAATCTATCTCACAAATGTCTCAAAGCAGTTCAAGATATGGAAGAGCACATTGCTGAGCAGAGAAAAACGAAGTTCATAGGGAGAATTTGCAAGTGACAAAATCACAATGCTTCCACTGCAGAAAGCAGCCGTTTGGCCTAATATGTCTGCACCAGCTCTTCATATGAACATTATAACTTAACGCCACCCCTGCCTTTTCCCCTGCATATTTATCTTCAAGTAATCATCTAATGCCGTCTTGATTGTCTCAATTGGATTTGCCTGCATCACACTTCTACGGAATGCTTTCCAAACACAAACCAATCGTGTGAAAAAGCCTTTTCATACATCACATCTGCTTCTTCTGCAAATCATTTTTAAAACAGTGCCCTCTCATTCTGGATTCATTTACGAGGGGGGACCAGTTTCGCTCCATTTACTCTGTCCATAAGACCAGAAGACAAAGGAGCAGAAGTAGGTCATTCGACCCATCGAGTCTGTTCCATTCAATGAGATCATGGCTGATCTGAAATGATAATCCTCAAATGTTCACTTTTCTGCCTTATCCTCATAACCCTGGATTCTCTAACTGATTAAAAATGTTTATCTCAGCCTTGAACACACTTAACAACCCAACCGCAACAGCCTACTGCAGTAAAGAATTCTACAGATTCAGATTCACTGCCCTCAGAAGTAATTCCTCCTCGTATCCGTTTTAATGGACCACCTCTGACTTTGACATTATGCCCTCTGGTCCCAGACTCTTCCACAAGGGGAAACAATCGCTCAGCATGGAAAAAATCCCTCCCTAACCCAGGATTAACCCAACAAACCTTGTCTGGACTGTCTCCAAATCCAGTATATCTTTCATTAGATATGCGGACCAAAACTGTTCCTGGTATTCCAGGTGTGGTGTAACAAGTACCTTGTATAGTTTTAGCAAGACTTCCCGATTTTTAATACTCCATTCCCTTTGAAATAAAGGCCAACTTTCCATTTGCCTTCCATATTACCCGCTGAACTTGCCTGCTAGCGTTCCCTTTGTCCTGCAGCTTTCTGCAGTCTTCCTCCATTTAAATCATATTCAGCTCCTTTATTCTTCTCACAATAATGCATAACTTCACATTTTCCTGCATTACATTCTGCCGCTCACTGTATCCCTCTGTAGATTGCCATCCTCATAACTTGCCTTCCTACCTATATTTGTAGCAGCAAACTTGGCAACAATAATAATAATGTTTATTGTCACAAGTAGGCTTTAACACTGCAATGAAGTTACCGTGAAAAGACCCTAGTCACCACATTCTGGCGCCTGTTTGGGTACACAGAGGGAGAATTCAGAATGTCCAAATTACTAACAGCACGTCTTTCGGGACATGTGGGAGGAAATCAGAGCACCCGGAGGAAACCCACGCAGACATGGGGAGAACGTGCAGACTCCACACTAGACAGTGACCCAAGCCGGGAATCAAACCTGGATCCGTGGCTCTCTGCTCACCACTGTGCCACCCAATAGTACGTTCACTTCCCAGCACTGATCCCTTTGGCACTCAACTAGCTACTCTTATCCAGCCACCTCATGATTTTGAGTATCAAATCTCCTCTCAACCATCTTAACTAGGAGAACAGTACTATCTTCTGTAATCTATCCTTTTATTAAAAAGAAAGGTTCTTCAAATAATTCTGAAGCCAAGAGGTAACGGCTGTTCAGAGAATTGCAGAAATGTCAACCAGATATCCTGGGATGGAACATGCAACTACCCACTGATATGCCCCTTCCAATTCTCCTAACCCTCAAAATCACAGTAATCACAGGGGTTAAATAAGTTGTCTGTCTTATTGCCTGCTGGCTCCAGCAGCAAACACAGGTCACCACCGTTGTATAGGTATCACCTTCCAGGACATGAAATTTCAACAATCATACACCCTTCTAAAAGAGAAGGTAGACAACACAGTCAGACGAATGATTCCATTTATTCAATTTCATTGTTGAAGCCAAAGACAAGCGTTGCATTAATCTGTCATAATCATGTGTGGCAGAGTGAAGGTCGACAGCTCATTAAACAGTAAAGCTCTAACAAGGTCAGACAAGGACTGCGCTCTGTTGTCTCATTAATATTTTAAAGACCCATCAACCAAATGTGATTATTCTGGTTTAGTAAATGCACATATTTACTCTGGCAATGAAGCAACATTTTTCTTGCCTTTTGCAGAGGCATAAGAAGAAAAAGCACATTTTGTATCCCCCATTTGGCGTCTGAGGGAACCCTGGGTGATGCTGAAGACCTTCCCATTTGTTTGAAACAGTATATAAATTGCAGGCAGCTGATGTCCTTGACCATCCTAGGCCTTACCCTAACTTAAGTACAAGTTAAAGACAAGAATAAAACATTTGTAAAAGCATCGTTTATGTAACCAATAAGTGACTGATAATGAGCAGGAAGGAGAGGAGAACAAAAAAGGTGCTGAAAAAGAATATGAATTCTTATTTATACTTATTCATGGGATCAGGTGAGGAAGGAGCAGTGCTCCGAAAGCTCGTGTTTGAAACAAACCTGTTGGACTTTAACCTGGTGTTGTAAGACTTCTTACTGTGCTCACCCCAGTCCAACGCCGGCATCGCCACATCATATTCATGGGATGTCAGATCACTGACAAGGCTAGCAGTTACTACTCATCCCAAGCTGTCTTGAGACAAGATCAGTGGACCTCCGGTGATGGCCATGGTACACACGGTACACACACACACGCACGTACACACGCACAACACACACGCACAGTGGCTCCTGCCCGAGGATGCATATTTGGGCCTTTTTGCGCGATTTCTTGGGATGTTGCATGCAGAAAATGAGAGGATCAAGGTAATTGATTTTCTCCTTCGGCAGAGGGATGTCAAAAAACAATAAAATGAGGAGCTAGTCAATCAAAGGGCATTCCTCAGACCAGGGCAATGTGCGTAAAACTGGAAAGGAAAGATGGTGGAGGGACCTGTAACGTCACCACCTACACAACAGTGAAAGGAGCAATTGATTGAATTTATCACGGCAGAATTCAAGAAACAGAGGCTGGAAGCCTCGGAGGACCTAGCGGAAGTTGTATAGCCATTAAGGCGGCCATGGAGAGCCAATAAAGACCATGGAGAGAATAGAGCCGAGTCTGGAGATGCAGAAGGTTGAGCAATCAGTGATTGACCATGAGGATCCGATTGCTATGCTGGTAATGGCGGAGAGGTAGGAAAGGCTGAGGGAGAAGGCTGACGAACTTGAGACCCACCCATGGAGGCAGAACTTAAGAATCATGGGGGTACTTGAAAAGCAGTGAAGGAACAAAAGTCACAGAATTTGTGGCTAAAATGTTTGAGAAGCTGGTTGGTTTTGGGGGGGGGGGGTCTTTGATCATCCTCAGAAATGGATCGAGCTCATCAGTCGCTGGGGGAAAGCAGATAGCTGGAGAGTGGCCACATGCAATTATTGTGAGGCTACACGGGTACCGAGACAAGGAAAGGATTCTGAAGTGGGCTAAGGAGACCTGCAAGTATCTTGGAAGGTCACATGGTCCATATTTTCCAAAACATGGGAACAGAGTTGGCCAAGAGAAGGGCTGGCCTAAAAAAGAACATTTCTGGAACAAGCCTTTCCATTCACCTGAAGAAGGAGCCGTGCTCCGAAAGCTCGTGTTTGAAACAAACCTGTTGGACTTTAACCTGGTGTTGTAAGACTTCTTACTAAAAAAGAACAAGGGTGC
Source organism: Scyliorhinus canicula (assembly GCF_902713615.1). Classification (NCBI taxonomy): domain Eukaryota; kingdom Metazoa; phylum Chordata; class Chondrichthyes; order Carcharhiniformes; family Scyliorhinidae; genus Scyliorhinus; species Scyliorhinus canicula. The sequence continues at coordinate 53,633,643 of NC_052155.1, read as the reverse complement.
TCTTTTCAAAAACAAGGTTCGGTTTGGTATGATATACCCAATTCATTTGTGAGTCATACATGGAGGAAAGGAGTATTATTTTTGACACAATGGAAGAGATGGATCAATTTATAAAAGATCATGGATTCGGGGATATTTGAGGATGTTGGTTCTTACATAGGTTCACTTGCAAGGCTGAATTGTGGTATTGTACTTAAGGAGGGGGGGGGGTTAAAGGACTGTATAGTTTATAAGTTCGATGTTATTGTTTACCTTCGTTATTGTTATTCACTTTGCACATTTAATATGGAGTTTATAGAGTTCTGCAACATTTGCCGCCCCGTATTCTGGGTATAGGTATTAGGGGTTTTGAACCTATTTGGAGTTTTATGGGATGCACGCGGGGGAGTGGTGGTGGTGCAGTGAGGGATGGGCAGTAAGGAGGGGGACACTTAGAGGTTTTTGGCTTTAATGAAGCCAATTTTTAACCTCAGGGAGGAGGTCACAAATGTTTGTTAATAGAAGAGAAGTGGGGGAAAGAGCCGGGCCCGGCGGGGGCGGGGAGGCAGTGGGTCTTTCTTTGGGAAGGATGGGAATGTGGAAAGAGGGATGGGTCGCTGACGTTGACGGCTTTCCTATGGAGTCACTGGGTGGAGGGGATGGGGACGACAACCACCTTGAGGGGAGCCAGGAGATGGGAGAGACAGGGGCCAGGGGAAGCACACTAGGCTCTGGATGTGGCTGATCGGAATGGGGGGAGGGGAGGAGAGAGTGTGTGGATCCTCCTCTACCAGACTGATCGAGAAATGCAAGGGGATTGTATGGGCCAATCAAGAGATCTCGACTGTTCGTCCACTTAAAAAGTTTAAAGGCAGACAAGAGTTTTATACAAGAGACTCAGCTTGGGATCAAAGACCAAATGAGGTTTAGGAAGGGGTGGGTGGAATCCATTTAGGGTTTAATTCAAAGATGAGAGGGACGGCAATGCTTATTGGTTCACGGGTAGCATTTTCAGCGAGCAACGTAGTGGGAGACCCAGGGGGTAGATACGTGGTGGTCAGTGGCAGATTGGAGGGAGTGCCCGTAGGTTTGGTGAATGTTTATGCCCCCAATTGGGATGATGGTGATTTTGCGAAGAAGCTATTTGCTAAGATGCCAAACGTGGATACGCATTGGTTTATCATGGATGCAGATTTTAATACTGTGCTTGACCCTTTGGTGGACCTGTTGTGCCCCAAGTCCCTGAAGTCCAGAGTAACGAAGGAGCTGTTGGGGTTCATGTATAAGATGGGGTAGTGGACCCAATGGGATTTGGACACCTGAGAGCGAGAGAGTTCATTGTTTCACGCATACATCAGGTGTGCTCCTATATCAATTTTTTTTCTTATGGATAAGACATTGCTGGCAGGGGTGGGAGGATCATAATATTTGGCATTGTTGTGCTCTATCATGCGCCATGCTTTGTGGATCTATGCATGGAGAAAGGGGGCATCCCAACGACCGCAATGGAGGTTCGATGTAGGTTTGCTGGCGGATGAGAAACATGTGCAAAGATTGGGACTGCCATATCATCAAATACCAAGAGATGATTAAATGTGGTGATGACTGTTGGGCCAGGAATGGAGGTGCTAATATCAATCAACGCAGAAAAAGCTTTTGATCAGGTTGAGTGGAAGTATTTTTTCGAAATACTAGGGCTATTTGGTCTTGGGCCAGGATTTGTTGACTGGATTAGATGGTTATACAGCAAGTGTGCATACAAACACTATTATTTTGGGATATTTTAGCTTGCAACTGGTAACAAGGCAGGAATGCTGACTGTCTCGATTGCTCTTTGCACTGGCAATCAAACCATTAGCAATGGCGCTTAGGATGTTGACGGAGTGGAGAGGAATAGAGAAGAGGGGTGCTGCACAAAGTCACCCGGCATGTGAATGATCTGCCGTTATATATCACAGTATAGACTGAAGTTTGAGGGATACTGACAAAATTTGGCTCGTTCTCAGGATATAAGCTCAATGTGGGAAAGACCTTTTTCCGGTCAATGCTTAGGAGAATGGATTCGGAGAGGTGATTGTTCCAGCTGGTTAGGGCGAGCTTTAGGTATCTAGGAATCCAGGTGGCACGTAATTGGGTACAGTTGTGTAAATTAAACTTGGCCAATCTGGTAGATGGGGTGAAGGAAGACTAAGAGATGGATGTTTTCCCGTTATCTTTGGCAGGAAGGATCCAGACCGTGAAGATGATGGTCCTCCCAAAGTATTTGTCTTTCAGACCCTCCTGATCTTCTTGCCCAAATCTTTTCTTATGAGGGCAAGAACAGGATGATTTCAGACTTTGTATGGACAACGCACCCAAGACTCAGGAAGATATTTTTGGAGCGAGACAGGTAGTCAGGTGGTTTGGCATTCCCAAATTATTACTGGGCAGCGCACACGGATAGGTTTGGAAGTGGGTCACAGAGGAAGGATCGGCGTGGGAACGAATGGAGGAGGCTTCATGCAGGGGGACAAGTCTGAGGGCACTGGTGATGGCATCTCTTCTGTTCTCACTGGCAAAATACTCCATAATTCCATAGGGGGGTTGCCACATTGAGGACCTGGAACCACATCAGGCAACATGTTAAGATAGGGCATGCTGCTGTGGGCACCAATCTGTGACAATCCGAGATTTACCCCAGCAAGGCTGGACTCAAGGTACAGGGTGTGGGGCGAGAGGGGATAGAGTGGTTCAGAGATAAAGTTTGCCATCAGGGGAGGAGAGTTCCACTCAAGGTGGGGGGCTGTTCACACCCTTCTTTAAGTATTGACAAGTGACAGCGCGGTGGGTGGGCCTGCATTTTATATTATTTACAGTATAGTTATAAAGCAGGGCAGATAGAATTTAAGACGGGGATGGCTGTTGGGATATACTTCTTTAAAGTTGACTGTGTTGTATCGTATGGTGTGTTTTGTATACAACATGAAGATGTCTTGAATAAAAAAAATTCAGAACAAGAGAAGGTATCAGTAAGCCATCTTCTTGACTCCTACATTTCAGCTGGTGTGGTACACCAACAGAGCTTTTAGGAAAGATTTTGACACAACCAGTGTGAGCAAAGACAATATAGTTCCAAATCACAATAGTGTGTTGCTTGGAATAGAACTGTCAGTTCGCAATGTTCCCATGCTTCCACTGCCCTGTCCTTTGAGGTGGTACAGATTATGGGTTTGGAAGGTGCTATCAAAGGAACCGTGGGAAGTTGATGCAGTGTATCTTGTATATAGTACACACTATGGGCACTGTGAAGGATTTGAAGTTTATGGCGCTGGTGCCGATCAAGCAGATGGTCGTGTCCTAGATGATGTTGATGGCACAGTGGCTAGCACTGCTGCCTCACAGCGTCAGAGGTGTGGGTTCAATCCCAGCCTTGGCTGTCTGTGTGGGGTTTGCACGTTCGCCTGAGTCTGTGTGCATTTCCTCCAGGTGCTCCTGTCCTCCCACAATTCAAAAATGTGTGATTAGGTGGATCAACTATGCTAAATTTCCCTCAGGGCCAACAGTTAGGTGGGGTTATTGGGATAGGGTGCAGGATTGGGCCGAGGTAGAGTACTGATTCAGAGGCTGGGTGCAGACTTGATGGGCCAAATAACCTCCTTCTACACTGTAGTGATTTCTATTCTATGGTTCTATGTTGAAGTTTGAGCTATACTCACCCCACTAAGTGGACATTATACCATCACACTTCCAACCTGTGTCTCAGTTGATCAACAGACTTCAGATTTGGGGTCGTCACATGTAGTGTGAAAAATATTGTTCTGCATACAGTCCAGACAAATCGTTCCATACATGACAAAACATAGAACATACGATAGATACATAATGTAAATACATAAACACAGACATCGGGTGACGCATACAGAGTGTAGTGCTACTCAGTAGGGAAGATGCTTGGCGAGATCAGTTCAGTCCGTAAGAGGGTCATTCAAGAGTCTGGTAACAGCAGGGAAGAAGCTGCTTTTGAATCTGTTAGTGAGTGCAATCAGACTTCTGTACCTCCTGCCCGATGGAAGAAGTTGGAAGAGAGAATAACCCGGCTGGGAGGGGTCTTTAATTATGCTGCCTGCTTTCCCAAGGCAGCGGGAGATGTAGACAGAGTCAATGGATGGGAGGTAGGTTTACATGATGGACTGGGCGGTGTTCATGACTATAGTTTCTTGCGGTCTTGGGCCGAGCAGTTGCCATAACCAACCTGTGATGCAGCCAGATAGGATCTTTCTATTGTGCTTCAACCATCTCCACCTCGGCACCATTGATGCAGATAGGGGTGTGTACGATGCGATGTTTCCTGAAGTCAATGACCAGCTCCTTAGCTTTGCTGACTTTGATGGAGAAATTCTTGTCGTTACACCATGCCACTAGGTTCTCTATCTCCCTCCTGTGCTGACTCGAGATCCAGTTACTCACGTTTCTGGCCAATGAATGTCATGGGGAGATGGTTCAGTCCGCTCACCAGAGATGGTCATTACCTGGTACTTGTACGGTGCAAATGTTACTTGCTATTTATTGGCCCAAGCTCGAATGTTGTCCAGGTTGTACTGCATACGAGCACAGACGGCTTCAGCAAGCATCCCACTTCTGACCTCATGTTGAGGGAATGTCATGGCTGAAGTAGCTGAATATGGGTGGGCCAATACAATATCAAGCAGCTTCTGCAGTTAACTGCTGGAAGTCAATCATGTCAGTTCCAACCACAATAACCATCTTGCTTTGTGCAGAGAAGGCTGAAGGGAAACCTGATGGAAGTGCTACAAAATTGAGGGGCACAGATAGAAAAGGAACTTTCCCCCTTAGTGGAGGGATCAATAACCAGGGGGCATAGATTGAAGGTAAGGGGCAGGAGATTTAACAGGGATTGAAGGAAAGGTTTTCTCACGCAGAGGGTGGTGAAAATCTGGAGCACATTGCCAGAAAGGGTGGGAGAGGCAGGAACATTCAATATTTAAGAATCATCAAAGGGACGTCCGGTGGCTGCTATGAAGGAGCAAGTCGCACATTTGGTGGCTCCCGCTCGGGTCGGACTTTTGGACCTTGTCCCCCGACTTGAATTGTAAAACTGATGACAGAGGTAATTGTGTACTGAATTCCCACATTGGTGCTTGGAGAGAAGGACTAGAAGTGCTCGTAAAGGCAGAAACAGAAAGACAGAGAAGGCTTGGGCTGAAGCTGCAGCGGGAGACAGCATGGCGCAGGACCGGACCTCTGGTTTGTTGACCCAGCGGTCAACAGAGCAGCTGATACAAGTTATTCAGGAAGGCTTTGCTAAGCAGAAACAGGACTGCTTGGACCCGATTAAAGAGTCAATTGAGCGGCTGGATTTTAGATTGGACGCCCAAGATCGGGCGATCCAGAAAGTCGAGAAGGTGCTGGCTGACCAGGAGGAACATCAAACTGCGGTGGAGTTGGAGGTGGGGATGCTGACAGACAAGCAGAAAAGGCTCCTGGAGAAGGTGGAGGACCTAGAGAACAGGTCGCGCCGGCAGAGCTTGAGAATTGTTGGGCTCCCGGAGAGGTCCAAAGGAGCGGATGCTGCGGCATACATCGCAGACATGTTTGAGAAGCTGCTGGGGGGTGGTGTATCCTCCCAACCCTTGGAGGTGGACAGGGCTCACAGAGCACGCGCGAGGAAGCCGCAAATGGGAGACCACCCGAGGGCAATGGTGGTGAGATTGCACAGGTACTAGGATAAGGAGCGCATTCTACAGTGGGCCGTAAGACACTGAGCTGTAAATGGGACAACAGTATCCTGTGGGTCTACCAAGACCCGAGTGTGGAGGTGGCCATGAGAAGAGCAGGCTTCAACCAGATTAGATCGGTCCTTTTTACGAAAAAGCTGAAGTTCAGACTGTTGTATCCGGCCCGTCACTGGGTCACTTACAAGGAACTGCACTTTTATTTTGAGTCGCCAGAGGACGCGCTGGACTTCGTGAAAAAAAAAGGACTGGTGGTGGTGGACTGAGAACTTTTGAACTTTGCTGCAACGTTCATGGTTCTTTTTGTTTTACTGTTCTTTTAAAAACTTTCCCGTTTTTTAGTTTGTGGAAGCTGTTTGTAATGCCTTCTGTATTGATTTGGGACCAGTGGCAGAGCTGAGTGAATTAAGGTTTTGATTTGCACTGTTGGGGGATGGAGGTGTGCTTGTTTAGATTTTGGTTTTTCTCTCAGGCAATTTTGTGGGGACTGTTTGATGTTGGAGTTTGTTTGTATGAGTGGAGGGGGAGGAGGGAACAATAGGTGGGAGACTATCCGGCGCCAGGGATGGGGGCCACCAAGCTAGCTGGGCGGGCTAAATCACAGAAGCTTAGTGGGGTGTGTGCATATGTTCGGTTTATTAAAGGGTTGGGTTACAGAGTGTTGGGGGGGGGGGGGGGGGGAGAGAATGTTCTGCTGACGAGGGAGGGACTTGGGCTGAGGGACAAAGAGGAGGTTGGCGGCCGGAGACTGCTTGGGGGCGGGCTGGTGGAGGTGCGGAGCATGGGCCGGAGGCGGGCCCAAAAAAGGGGATGGTTGATCGGCGAAGGGTGGGGGCAATGAGCCCCCAACTAGGCTGATCACCTGGAATGTCAAGAGCCTATGTCAAGAGAATGTAAATGGGTCTGTCAAGAGGGCATGTGTGTTCACGCATCTTAGGGGACTGAAGGCGGACATGGTAATGTTGCAGGAGACACAGAGTAACTGACCAGATTAGATTGAGGAAAGGCTGAGTCAGTCAGGTCTTTCACTCGGGATCAGATTCAAAGACTAGAGAGGTCGCGATCCTGATCAATAAGCGGGTGGTGTTTGAGGGGGGTAAAATAGTCTTGGATGTGAGGGGTCGTTACATTATGGTCAGTGGGAAACTGGAGGGGGTGCAGATGGTATGAGTAAATGTGTATGTTCCAAATTGGGATGATGTGGAGTTTATAAAGAAGATGCTGGGGAAGATACCAGACCTGGACTCATACAGATTGGTCATGGGAGGGGACTTACAACACAGTTATTGATCCTGGCTTGGACCGGTCAAGTTCGAAAACGGGCAGGGTGCCAGAAAAGGAACTAAAAGGGTTAATGGAACAGATTGGGGGGGGGGGGGGGGGGGGGGGGGGGGGGGAAGAGGAGAGAGAGAAGAAGAGGAGAATGGATCCATGGAGATTTGGGCAGCCAAGGGTGAAGGAGTTCTCCTTCTACTCACACATGCATAAAGTTTACTCCCGGATTGATTTCTTTATTTTGAGCAGGGCTTTTCTGGCAGGGGTGGTGGACACTGGGTACTCAGCGATCACAATCTCAGACCATTCTCCGCACTGGGTTGACCTGCAGGTTACTAAAGACAGTAACCAGCGACCGCACTGGAGGTTGGATGTGGGACTTTTGGCTGACGAAGGGGTGTGCGAGCGGCTGAGGAAATGTATTTTGAACTACCTGCAGGTTAACGACACGGGAGAAATTTTAGCAGCGGTGGTGTGGGAGGCACTGAAGGCGGTGGTCAGAGGGGAGCTGATCTCGATACGGGCCCATAGGGAGAAGGTGGACAGGGCAGAGACGGACCGACTGGTAAAGGAGATACTACAGATTGATAGGAGGTATGCGGAGACCCCAGAGGCAGGGCTTTTAAAGGAACGGCGGAGACTACAGGCGGAGTTCAGCTTGTTAACCACAGGGAGGGCAATGGAGCAGCTGAGAAAGGTGAGGGTGGCAATCTATGAGTATGGAGAGAAGGCCAGCAGAATGCTTCCACAGCAGCTTAGAAAGAGGGAAATAGGGAAAGTAAATGACAGAGATGGGAAGCTGGTTAGAGATTCAGCAGGGGTAAATAAGGCGTTTAGGGATTTCTACAGTAGGCTGCATAGGTCGGAACCCCCTACAGGGCCGGAGGGGGTGAGGCACTTCTTGGGGGGGGGCTGGATATCCCAAAGGTTGACGGGGAGCTGGTAGAAGAGCTGGGGGCCCCGATCGGGTTGGAAGAGATAGTGGAGGGTCTGAAGGCCATGCAGTCAGGTAAAGCCCCGGGGCCGGACGGGTACCCAGTGGAATTTTATAAAAAGTTCTCTGGGATATTGGGGCCGGTGTTGATGAGGATGTTCAATGAGGCAAGGGAACGAGGGGTGCTGCCCCCGACGATATCACAGGCCACGATTTTGCTGATTCTGAAGCAGGACAAGAACACGAAGCTGTGCGAATCCTGCAGACCGACATCCCTCTTGAATGTGGACGCCAAACTGCTGGCCAAAATTTTGTCCTTCAGGATTGAGGATTGTGTTCCGGACATCATTGGGGAGGACCAGACAGGGTTTGTTAAGGGCAGGCAGTTGTTGGCCAATGTAAAAAGGTTGTTAAACGTGATCATAATGCCCCCAGAAGGTAGGGAGGTGGAGGTAGTGATCGCAATGGACGCCGAGAAGGCTTTTGACCAGGTAGAATGGGAGTATGTGTGGGAGGTACTGGGACGGTTCAGATTTGGGCGGGGCTTTATTGACTGGGTCAGGATGCTGTATCAGGCTCCTGTGGCAACCGTATGGACGAATAGGACAACATCGGACTATTTTAGACTGCAAAGGGGGACGAGACAGGGATGCCCCCTCTCCCCACTGTTGTTCGCGCTAGTTATAAAGCCATTGGCAATTGCTCCGAGAGCTTCAATGGGCTGGAAGGGGCTGATCTGGATTGGGGGTGGGTGGGGGGGGGGGAGCACAGAGTCTCTCTCTATGCAGACGACCAGCTGCTGTACGTATCGGACCCAATAGAGGGGATGGAAGAAATCATGAGGATTCTAGGGGAATTTGGACGGTTTTCGGGGTATAAGATAAATATGGGGAAAAGGGAGATGTTTGCGGTCCAGGTGAGGGGACAGGAGAGGCGATTGGGAGAGCTGCCTTTTAGATTAGTAGGGGGAAGCTTTAGGTACCTAGGCATTCAAGTGGCGTGGGAATGGGACCGGCTGCATAAATTAAAACTGGCCCGACTAGTAGACGAAATGAAGGACGATTTTCGGAGATGGGACGATTTCCAATTGTCATTAGCTGGGAGGGTGCAAAGGATGAAGATGACGGTCCTCCTGAGATTCCTGTTCGTGTTTCAAGGTCTCCCCATATTTATTCCCCGGTCCTTTTTTAAACGGGTCAACAAAGTGATCACTGGCATTATTTGGGCGGGCAAGACCCCACGAGTAAGGAAGGAATGCTTGAGTGGAGTTGGGGAGAGGGCAGGCTGGCGTTGCCAAATTTTAGTAACTATTACTGGGCGGCGAATATAGCCATGATCAGGAAGTGGCTGGTGGGGGAGGGGATGGCATGGGAGCGTATGGAGGCGGCTTCATGCAAGGGCACCAGTCTTGGGGCGTTGGTAACTGCGCCCCTGCCATTCCCGACAGCACGGTACTCCACTAGCCCCATGGTGGAGGCGGCCCTGAGAGTCTGGGGCAATGGAGGAGACATGTGGGAGCAGAGGGAGCATTGGTCTGGTCCCCAATCTGCAATAATCACCAGTTTGCCCCGGGAAGTATGGATTGGAGGGGGGTTTCAGATATGGCGGAGAGCAGTGATTGAGAGGATGGGGGATATGTTTATAGAGGGGATCTTTCAGAGTATGAGGGCGCTGGAGGAGAAGTTTGGGTTGGCAAGGGGAAACAAATTCAGGTATCTGCAGGTGCAGGACTTCCTACGTAAACAGGTGTCAACCTTCCCGCTCCAACCGCTAAGGTGGATTCAGGACAGGATAGTTTCCAGAGGGTGGGTAGGAGAAGGGAGCGTCTCGGACATTTATAAGGAACGTATGGGGTTTGGAGTGGCTACCATGCCGGGTCGATACCAGCAGATGATGCAAGTAGGTTCAGGAGACAGGCTCTGTTCAGGAGGCCTGGACTTTGTCCAGGGAGAGAAGCTGGACTTGAACTGAAGACTGGGGGCTGGGGAACATTGTACACAGCCTCCTTGATATCCTTTCACTTTTTTATTTTTGGTTCTATTGGACGATGTTTTTTTTGCTGTTCTGTTTTTTCTTGTCTGCTTTTCGGGACTGTTAACTGTTTATTTGGGTGTTTTATCATGTTGGGATTTTTATTATTTCACTGGTTGCGGGTTTGGGTGGGATTCGCGGCCCTGTTGGGTCATGTGCCTGTCTTCCCGCGTTTTGGGTCGGGGGGGCGGGGCTTGGAATGGGGGCGCAGGCTTTTCTACCGCGCTGGAGAAGCAGGGGGCGGGGTCGGCATTGGGGGAATGGGTGTGTGACACTGGGGAGGGTAATTGGGGTGGCAGGAGCAGCCGGGGTCAGGGGGGGGGGGGGGGGGGGGGGGGGGGTGTTTCAACACGGTGCTAGATCCGCCACTGGATCAATCCAGTTCCAGGACGGGTAGGAGGCCTGCGGCGGCTAAGTTGCTGAGGGGGTTTATGGACCAAATGGGAGGGGTGGATCCTTGGAGGTCCGCGAGGCCGAGGGCCAGGGAATTTTCATACTTCTCCCATGTGCATAAGGCCTACTCCCGGATCAATTTTTTTGTTTTGAGTAGGGCGCTGATTGAGAGGGTAGTAGACGCCGAGTACTCGGCGATAGCCATTTCGGACCATGCCCCGCATTGGGAGGGACCAGCGCCCGTTGTGGCGCTTGGAGGTGGGGCTGCTGGCGGACGAGGTGGTGAGCGGGTGGGTTCGAGGATGTATCGAGAGGTATCTAGAGGCCAACGATAATGGGGAGGTCCGAGTGGGGACACTCTGGGAGGCGCTGAAGGCGGTGGATTGGGGAGAGTTGATCTCCATTCGGGCCCACAGGGAGAGAGGGGAGCAGAGAGAAAGGGAGAGATTGGTGGGGGGAGATGGTGACGGTGGACAGGAGGTACGCGGAGGCCCCGGAGGAGGGATTGCTGAGGGAGCGGCGCAGCTTGCGGGCTGAGTTCGAATTGTTGACCACCAGAAAGGCGGAGGCTCAATGGAGAAAGGCTCAAGGTGCGGTGTACGAGTATAGGGAGAAGGCGAGCAGGATGCTGGCACACCAGCTCCGTAAACGGAATGCGGCCAGGGAGATTGGTGGTGTTAAAGATTGGGGAGGAAATGTGGTGCGGTGGTGGGTAGACATTAATGGGGTCTTCAGGGACGTCTATGAGAGACTATATCGGTCCGAACCTCCGGCGGAGGGGGAGGGGGGGGGGGGGGGGGGGGGGGGGGCTTTTTAGACTGGTTGAGATTTCCGAGAGTGGAGGAGGGACGGGTGGAGGGTCTGGGGGCGCCAGTTGAGCTTGAGGAGCTGGTCAACGAGATAGGGAACATGCAGTCGGGTAAGGCGCCGGGGCCGGATGGGTTCCCGGTTGAATTTTACAAGATGTATGCAGACCTGCTGGGCCCCCTGTTGGTTAGGACCTTTAACGAGGCAAGGGAGGGGGGGGCTTTGTCCCCGACGATGTCTCGGCCGCTGATCTCCTTGATTCTTAAGCGAGACAAGAATCCCCTGCAGTGTGGGTCATGCAGGCTGATCTCACTCTTGAATGTGGACGCCAAGTTGTTGGCAAAGATCTTAGCCACGAGGATTGAGGACTGTGTGCCGCAGGTTATTCCAGAGGATCAAACAGGGTTTGTGAAGGGGAGGCAGCTGAACACTAATATACGGAGGCTATTGAATGTCATAATGATGCCGGCGGTAGAAGGGGAGGCGGAGATAGTGGTGGCGGTAGAAGGGGAGGCGGAGATAGTGGTGGCGGTAGATGCGGAGAAGGCCTTTGATAAGGTCGAGTGGGGGTACCTGTGGGAGGTGCTGGAAAGGTTCGGGTTTGGGGAGGGGTTTGTCAGTTGGGCGAGGCTGTTGTATGAGGCCCCGATGGCAAGTGTGGCCACAAATAAGAGGAGGTCGGAGTATTTTCGACTATACCGAGGGACGAGGCAGGGGTGTCCCCTGTCCCCCCTACTTTTTGCACTGGCAATTGAACCCCTGGCTATGGCGCTGAGCGAGTCGGGGGATTGGAGGGGGCTGGTCCGGGGTGGGGAGGAGCACCGAGTGTCGCTCTACGCGGACGACCTTTTGTTGTATGTGGCGGAGCCGGTGGAGGGAATGCCGGTGGTGATGGGGATTCTCCGAGAATTTGGGGATTTCTCAGGGTATAAGCTTAACTTTGGGAAAAACGAGCTGTTTGTGGTACACCAGGGGGGGATTGGGAGGCTCCCGCTGAAAAGGGCAGAGAGGAGCTTCAGTTACTTGGGGGTTCAAGTGGCCAGGAGCTGGGGGGCCTTGCATAAGCTTAACCTCACAAGGCTGGTGGAGCAAATGGAGGAGGAGTTTAAGAGGTGGGACATGCTGCCGCTGTCTCTGGCGGGTAGGGTGTAGTCAGTCAAAATGACAGTGCTCCCGAGGTTTCTGTTCTTGTTCCAGTGCCACCCCATCCTTATCCCGAAGGCCTTTTTCAGGCGGGTTAACAGGAGCATTACGGGATTTGTGTTGGCGCACAGGACCCCGAGGGTGAGAAGGGTGTTTCTGGAGCGGGGCAGGGATAGGGGGGGGGTTGGCGCTGCCCAACCTCTGTGGGTATTATTGGGCTGTCAACGCAGCGATGGTGCGCAAGTGGGTAATGGATGGGGAGGGGGCAGCATGGAAGAGGATGGAGATGGCATCCTGTGTGGACACGAGCCTGGAAGCGCTGGTAACGGCGCCAGCGCCGCTGCCGCTCCCTCCAACGAGGTATACCACAAGCCCGGTGGTGGCAGCTACCCTCAAGATTTGGGGGCAATGGAGGTGGCACAGGGGGGAGTTGGGGGCCTCGATGGGGTCCCCGATACGGGGGAACCACCGGTTTGTTCCGGCGAGAATTGATGGCGGATTCCTGAGTTGGCACAGGGCAGGTGTCAGGAGGCTGGGGAAACTGTTCATAGACGGGAAGTTGGCGAGCCTGGGTGAGCTGGAAGGGAAGTTTGGGCTCCCCCCGGAGAACACCTTTAGGTACATGCAAGTAAGGGCGTTTGTCAGGTGGTGGGGTTCTCTCTGCCGCCGCCGCGTGGTGTTCAGGACAGGCTGCTCTCGGGTGTGTGGGTTGGAGAGGGGAGGATCTCGGAAGCATACCAGGTGATGCAGGAGGTAGACGAGGCCTCGGTGGAGGAGTTGAAAGGTAAATGGGAGGAGGAGCTGGGTGAGGACATTGAGGAGGGGAAGTGGGCGGATGCCCTAGAAAGGGTGGAACTCCTCCTCTTCTTGTGCGAGGCTTAGCCTCATACATTTTAAGGTGCTGCATAGGGCTGATATAATCGGAACAAGGATGAGCCGGTTTTTTGGGAGCGAGGACAGGTGTATTAGGTGCTCTGGGGGCCCAGCAAACCATGTCCATATGTTCTGGGAATGCCAAGCGCTGGGGGAGTTTTGGAAGGGTGTAGCAAGGACGGTATCGAGGGTGGTAGGATCCAGGGTCAATCCAGGCTGGGGACTCGCAATATTTGGGGTTGCAGTGGAGCCGGGAGTGCAGGAGGCGAAAGAGGCCGGTGTTCTGGCCTTTGTGTCCCTAGTAGCCCGGCGGAGGATTCTTCTTCAGTGGAAGGATGCGAGGCCACCAAGCGTGGAAGCCTGGGTCAACGATATGGCGGGGTTTATTAAATTGGAGAGGGTGAAATTTGCCCTAAGGGGGTCAGTGCAGGGGTTTTTCAGGAGATGGCAACCATTCCTAGATCTCCTGGCAGAACGGTAAAATCAGAAGGTCAGCAGCAGCTTTATTTATTTGTTCTCTGTTCTTTTTGTTCTTAGAATTTTCTGTTACAGTTTTCTTTTTTGTGAAAATGCGAAAATTTTAATTAAAATATTTATTTTTATTTTTTTTAAAACATGGAGTTTTTACATCTCAAGAAGGATAAGTTTACCATGAGGGGTCAGTAGAAGGGTTTGCTACAGATGACGGCACTTTATATTGCACTTTAAAACACCAGCTGAGAAAGCAGGCAGCCACCAGAGAAATTGCGCAAATCAGGGGTACCAGAGGCATGTTGGAAACAGAACCAGAGAGGATTAACAAAACCTTCAAGGCCTTCTACCAAGAGCTGTACACCTCAGAGCCCCCAATGGGGAAGGCTGGGATGAACCGGTTCCTTGATGGACTGGACATTCCAGTCGTGGGAGAGGGCAGGAAACGGGACCTGGAAGCACCACTAGCACTGGGAGAGATCATGGACAGCATCAGCTCCATGCAGAAGGGGAAGGCGCCGGGACCGGACGGATTCCCGGCGAACTTCTACAAAACATTTGCGACAGCGCTGGCCCCGCACCTGCGGGAGATGTTCACAGACTCGCTAGCTAGGGGCACACTGCCACCCACGTTAGCACAGGCCTCAATCTCGCTGATACCTAAGAAAGACAAAGACCCAACGGAATGTGGGTCATACAGACCCATATCTCTGCTGAACGCAGACGCCAAAATCCTAGCCAAAAGGCTAGAAGACTGTGTACCTGAGGTGGTCACAGAGGACCAGACGGGCTTCGTCAAAGGTAGACAGCTCACCTCTAACATCAGGCGCCTGCTGAACGTGATAATGACCCCCTCCGGGGAGAGAACACAAGAGGTGATCGTCTCCCTGGACGCAGAAAAGGCCTTCGACAGAGTCGAATGGAAATACCTCATAGAGGTACTGGAGCAGATCGGGCTTGGAACAGGGTTCACCGCTTGGGTAAAGCTCCTATACAACGCCCCCATGGCGAGTGTACGGACGAACAAGACCAACTCCCAATACTTCCAGCTGCACAGGGGCACCAGACAAGGATGCCCACTGTCCCCGCTGCTGTTCGCACTAGCAATCGAACCGCTAGCAATCGCACTCAGGGCAGCAAAAAATTGGAGGGGGATCCGAAGGGGAGGCAGAGAGCACAGAGTCTCACTCTATGCAGATGATCTGCTCGCCATGACTGGAAAGCGATCCACAAATGGAACCTCACCAGCCTGGCGGAGGAAGTAAAAAAGGACCTGCAAAGATGGAACACACTCCCACTCTCCCTCGCGGGGAGAGTCCAGACGATCAAAATGAACGTACTGCCAGGTTCCTCTTCCTGTTTAGATCCATTCCGATCTACATCCCCAAGGCCTTCTTCAAAGTGCTGGACAAACTTATCATGGCGTTCGTATGGGGGGGTAAAAATGCTAGGATCCCAAAGAAGGTCCTACAAAAAACAAAATCCAGGAGCTAGCTCGCTCTCCCGAATCTACAATTCTACCACTGGGCGGCAACAGCCGAGCGAGTAAGGGGATGGATCCAGGATGCGTGCGGAGGAGGCCTCCTGCATGGGGACCTCCCTCCGGGCCCTCGCCACGGCAGCACTCCCATCCCCACCCAAAAAACACTCCAGCAGCCCAGTGGTGACAGCCACCCTCCAATCCTGGAACCAACTGCGGCAGCAATTTGGCTTGACCAAAATGCCGGACAAGGCTCCCATCTGCAACAACCATAGGTTCACACCAGCACTGACTGACGCCACCTTCAAAAGGTGGAGACAGGACGGGGGGACACTGACAATCAGGGACCTGTACACGGACAATAGGATCGCAACACTGGACGAACTGACAGAAATTTCGGCTAGCTGGGGGGAACGAGCTACGGTACCTCCAGCTCAAAAACTTCCTACGAAAGGAGACAAGGACGTACCCACAACCGCCACGACAGACACTACTGGAAGACCTACTGGACGCAAGTATCGTAGAGAAAGGGAACTGTAGCGACTTGTATGACCGACTGGTAGAAAGGGACGACACCGTACTGGACGCAACAAGAAGGAAATGGGAGGACGACCTGGGGATGGAGATAGGGTGGGGACTCTGGAGCGAAGCACTACATAGGGTCAACTCCACCTCCACGTGCGCAAGGCTCAGCCTGACGCAACTAAAAGTGGTACATCGAGCCCACTTAACAAGAAACCATATGAGTAGGTTCTTCCCAGAGGTGGAGGACAGATGCGAACGGTGCCAAAGAGGCCCGGCCAACCACGCCCACATGTTCTGGTCTTGCCCCAGACTGGTGGAGTACTGGACAGCCTTCTTCGAGGCTATGTCCAAAGTGGTGGGGGTGAGGGTGGAGCCATGCCCGATAGTGGCGGTCTTCGGGGTTTCAGACCAGCCAGATCTAGTCCTGGGGAGGAGAGTGGACGCCCTTGCCTTTACCTCCCTGATCGCCCGCCGTAGAATCCTGTTTGGCTGGCGGTCAGCAGCACCGCCCAGAGCTGCAGACTGGCTGTCCGACCTCTCGGAATCTCTCCAAATGGAGAAAATCAAATTCGCCATCCAAGGGTCGGACGACGGCTTCCACAGAACGTGGGAGCCATTCATGCAATTGTTCCGGGACCTGTTTGCGGCCAACGTACAAGAGGAAGAATAGTCGGGTGGCCAAGAATCAGGGGAAAATGGATGGGAATCGGGGGAAGGTGGGCGGGGGGGGGGGGGGGGGGGGGGGGGCTACGGGTTTCGTTATGGGGGTTTGATGGCTAGCTAAGGCCCAAAACCAAACTGTAAATAAATGCCAATAAACATGTGCCTCAGCCATATTGGGGAATGTAAAATATGTATGCCGGCTAAAGGGGGGAGGCCACAGTTAGTATTACGAAGATGCTTACCTGTAAATATATATTGTAATTTTTGCGTGTTCTTTTTTTATTTATTTTTTATTTGTTTGTTTATTTTATTTTTTTCTCTTCTCTCTCTCTCTAACAATTTGTGATTTGTTCAATATAAAACATGAAAACTGAATAAAAAACATTTATAAAAAAATATTGCACTTTAAAGAGCTGGTCACTGTTAGCTGGGGGGGGGGGGGGGAGAGAAAGAGACAAAGAGACTAAACAACTACGTTTTACCTTTCTAAGGGAAGGGGCGGAGGTTTTGTACAAAAATTGTGAAAAAGTTTTAAGAAGAATATTTCCAAAAACAAATGACACTACAAAGCCATCTAAAGGCCCGAGGGAGATTATAGGAGGTGAATTAAATGGAATTAAATGGAGAGCAAACGTGCAAGAAAGGTAAACCCTGATGGAAGATGGGGTCACACTTTTCAAATGTACTTTCTGCCTATTTGAACCTGCACTATTCACTGATTGAGGTGGAATTCACTTTGACATTGAAGTAGTGGAAGCAAAGTCTGAAGCGTTCTAACAAAACAGCCTGTTGGCTGAAAGTTTGTGGACCAATCTTTTTAGTTGAATCATCTAAACCAAACTAAACAACCTTTTTCATCTTCAACTTGCTTTCAGTTTGACTTTCTTAAAAAGCTTCATTTTCAAGCAGGGCTTGTTCACATTAAGATAACACAGACTGCAGAGAGACAATGTCTAAACACTCCTTACCCAAAGCAGCCTTGGCAGCAGCTGCAGCCACTCGGGGATCCACAACAGAGGCCAGGAATGCCACAGTGCTCATGACAGGATTCCCAGACTGGCTGAAAGGAACAGGCTGAAAGGCCAGAGGGCCAAGTGAGGAGTCAGTGTCTTCCAAGTAAGGGTCTTCAATGGGCAGTCGCAGAAAGTTCAATATGCACTCATCCTGAGTACGGCTCCCAACATGCTCTGATACTTTATTCCAGTCATCTTTGTACATTTCCAGAGCCTACAAAGGAAAAGAGTAAACTCGGATTTTGTTCAAAAATGTCAGTAGCATTTCCAGATTATATCTGCAGTCAATTAAGGTACTTGATAAATCTCACAGTATGAGCAGATTCTGCAATTGTTCTGGTTGATAACAAACACCCAAACCTTGATCAATTTGTCCCAGAAATAACCATTCAATTGAACTTTCAATCTTTCTTCACTACATTTCTCTTCAGACAATCTTATAAACATGCAAAACAGTTAAATATCAAGAGTTTGCATATTTCTCTTCAAAATTTCAGCGATCATCCGCACCATTCAGACTAATAAAACTCATTTCTCCCATGCCAAATATTACTGATACCCCCATAAGCCGATACTTGCCCATCAAGCAACTCCCCACTTCCCCAAGCTAAGAATGCATCATTGCTAATCAAAGAATAACAACTGAGCAAAGCATGAGCAGACCAACTCCATTTTCAACTTTGTTTGAAAGCATCATAGAATAATACAGCATAGAGGTCATTCGGCACATGTCTATACCAATTCTGATGGGACCAAGTGTTGACAAATGCCCACGCCCTGATGAAAACTATCCTGGGTTTGAAAACAGGTAGCTATAGATATAGAAGATGCAGTGATTTAGTGTTTCCAAAATGCCGTAGATTCGACAACAGTTCCCAAAAAAGAAAATAGGGAACTATGTCAGTTGGTCCACCACCAGTAGTACGCAAAATGCTGGAATATATTATTGAGGACATGGTAACATAGTGCTTATAAAGCAATAATTTGATTGCAAAGCAGAATGAACAGGACTTACACAGGGATAATGGTGTTTACTTAATTGTTATGGTTGTAACTAGTAAGACAGGTAAATGGGAACAAGTGGACACAGCATATTTAGATTTTCAAAAGGCATTCAACACAATTTCATTACACAAAACTAGGAGTCATGGGACGGGGGTAATAATTAGCATGGAGTGAGGATTGGTTAATGGGCAGAAAACAGTTGCATAAACAGGACATTTTTCAAGTTAGCAGTTTCTAACTGGTGGGGGACCCAAAGAATCAGTACTTGGGACTCAGCTATTTACAATCAATATTAGTGACTAATGAGGGGGCTAAGTGCAGCACGTTCAAGTTTTTTCTATAAATTTAGAGTGCTCAATTTTTGTATTTTTTCCAAGGGGCAATTTAGTGTGGCCAATCCACGGACCCTGCACATCTTTGGGTTGTGGGGGCGAAACCCACGCAAACACGGGGAGAATGTGCAAACTCCACACGGACAGTGACCCAGAGCCGGGATCGAACCTGGGACCTCGGCGCCGTGAGGCTGCAATGCTAACCACTGCACCACCGTGCTGCCCCGGCACGTTCAAGTTTACTGATAATGCAAAGTTAGGTGGCAAAGTGAGTCGTGAGGGTGGTATAAGGCTGCAGGAGGATCTGGACAGGTGGGTTGGCTGTGTGGGCAAGAAAATGGCAGAAGAAATACAATGCAGCAGTGTGAAGTTATCCATTTTGGTCGGAAATTTTTTTTAAAGTCAAGTTTTCTTTTGAATGGTGAGGGACTGGGAAATGTTTGCAGATGAATCTGGGGACCTTTGTGCAGAAGACAATAGAAAATTGAGTTTGTCATTTGGCCCCTCAAGCCTGCTCACCATTCGATCAGAACAGAACTGATCAGATGGTGGCCCTTTCTACCCGTCCCAAAACTCTCGACTCCCATGTCAATCAGAAGTCTCTCCAGCTCAGCCTTGAATATGTTCCATGAGACAGCCTCCTCCATTGCTGTGGGGAAAGAGAATTCAAAGACTAATAACTCTCAGAAGAAATTCCTCCTGACATCAGTCGTAAACAGCTGCCCCTTATTCTGAAATTGTAGGCCCTTCATTACAGATTCCTACATAAGGAGAAAAACCCTTTGAGCATCTAGAATCTATGTTTCAATAAGATCACCTCTCATTTTTCAAACATTGAATCAGTGCATGCCCAACCTTTTTTCATATGACAACTCTTCAGGAATTTAAAATATTTGTATTCACACTTTCCACTTTATACAATACAAAACAACAAGAGTAAAAAGTTACATACATTAAAAAGCCAAAAGCATAAAATAATCCCTCACAAAACCTAACCCCCACTTCCTTTCTCCCCCATCTCCTCCTAACAACTAACAGTGACCAATTCCTTGAAATAAACAATAAAATGCTGTCATCACTGATACAACCCCTTGATTGCTCTCCTTGCTGTGCAACTGACTTCCTTGAGGTATAGGAACTCCATCAGATCTCCCAGCCACACTGAGGCACTGACAAGAGAAGCAGACCTCCACACAACAGTACTCGTCTCCAGGTAATTAACGAGACGAATGTCAGGACATCGGCCCTCGTCGCCAGCAGGTCCGACACCCCAAAAATGGCCAATAAGTTACAGGGCTCTAGCTCAATTTTCAGAATCGCTGACATGGCGCGAAAGAAGGAGACCCAGAAACTTACGAACTTGGGACAAACGGCACATTAGCTTGGTGGTTAGCACTCTTGCTTCATAGCGCCAGGGACGCGGGTTCAATTCCCGGCTTGCGTCACTGGCCGAGTCTATACATTCTCCCAGTGTCTGCATGGGTTTCCTCCGGGAGCTCAAGTTTCCTCCCACAAGTCCTGAAAGAAGTGCTTGTTAGGCGAACTGGATAATCTCAATCCTCCCTCAGTGTACCTGATTAGGCGCCGAAGTGTGGAGGCTAAGGGGATTTTCACAGTAATTTAATTGCAGTGGATGCAAGCCTACTTGTGCCATAATAAAGTTGATTATACAAGACCAGAACATGTGCACATAGTTAGATTACCCAATTATTTTTTCCAATTAAGGGGCAATTTAGCGTGGCCAATACACCTACTCTGCACATTTTTGGGTTGTGGGGGCGAAACCCACGCAGACACGGGGAGAATGTGCAAACTCCACACGGACAGTGACCCAGAGCCGGGATCGAACCTGGGACCTCAGCGCCGTGAGGCGGTTGTGCTAACCACTAGGCCACCGTGCTGCCCCATGTGCACATAGTTAGCTGGACCTCTCGAACAGCGCTCACACCGGTCTTCACCCCGCAAAGAAACAATTAATTCTGGACTTGTCAGGTACACCCTAAGAAGTTGGATCAAACCAACCCTCGTGCACAAGGATGTGGAGTTCACCGTGCGAAGCGCCTCACTCCATATCTCATCATCATCAAATATGGGCCACAACTCCTCCGCCCAACTAGCCTTAACCCCTTCCACTAACAAAGTATTCTGACAAAATCTGTCCATAAATACCAGAAGTGCTCCCCTCCTGCGAGCAAAAGAACTCTATCCATTAGATAGGTTGGTGGCATCATGGGGAATGCTCGGGAAATCAGTTTTGCAAAATTGCGAACTTGAAGATATCTGAATGAATCTGAACCAGAGAAAGTCCAAACCTTTTGGTCAATTCAGCCAGACTTGGGGCAGCACTGCGGCACTGAGGCCCCGAGATCGAATCCCGGCCCTGGGTCACTGTCCGTGTGGAGTTTGCACATTCTCCCATGTTTGCGTGGGTTTCACCCCTACAACCCAAAGTTGTGCAGAGTAGGTGGATTGGCCACGCTAAATTTCCCCTTAATTGGAAAAAAAAAATAATTGGATAGAGAACAAACCTTTTTTTTCCCCAAAGAATGCAGCAAGAACTGAAATCATCAGCTGGAGACCTCAGTAAAAATTTAACATTAAATGCAAAGCCAATTAGCCTCTCACAAGGTAGCTTACAGTGTAGCTAGAGAAAGTGCCCCACACTGTTGCAGAAAGATTAATTCTCGCCACAGCATATAGATATGGCTCGCACAGTCCATGAGGGGTCAGCTGAAAAACTGAAATTCATCCCACTTAGTGATGACAGTAGTTCACTGAATTTGTGATATTGCCGAAGATTTAGAATTACAGCTTATTTCTAGTTTAAAGTTAGTACAGGAGTTTGCAATAAAACTACATGAAAGTACAGATGTTTCAGATTGTGCAACCATGCCAGATTAAGTTAGGTACATTTGGCACAACACATTCCTTGAGGATTTGCTGTGCTCCTTGACATTACCGACCAGCACAACTGGCGCACAGATCGTTGAAGCATTTAATAGTTAAGTGGTTGGAAAGTGCGGGTTCGACTGTGTTCATTGCAGAGCAATCACAAGCAATGGGGAGGCTAACGTGACTAGGAAAAATAGAGGAGTTATAATAAGGATTAAGGAGGCAGCTGGTCAGGACATTGTTTGGAATTATTGCTTTATTCACCATGACACCTTGGCATTGGAAAGAATTCCATCTGATTTTGAAGTGGTGTTAAAAGGAATTGTCAAAGTAGTGAATTTCATTAAACAAAATACTCAATACCATGCTTTTCAAGGCTGTGTTCCAATGTGGGAATACAGCACACACGTTTGCTGTTCCACACAGAGGTACATCAGCTCGATCAAGGGTTCAGGTGCTTGGCAGAGTTTATGAATTGAGCTGCGAAATCCACAGCTTCCTCCTTGAGAAATAGTCTCCTCTGGCTGATTTATTTGGTGATGAAAATGGGATGCTGACTTGCCATACAGACATTTTTTTTTACAACTCTACATGAACTGAACCTCAAATAGCTATGGAAGAATGAGGATTGCTTTCGACACTATGAAGAAATAGATGCTTTTCAAAAGCAATTCAAAGTTTATCGAGTGCAAGTATAAACCAGAACTTCGATATGTTCCTCACACTACTTGGCAGAAAGAAAACAGTGTTTGTAAGAGAACTATGAAGAGACCAACCAGCCTTATTCAGTCACATCTGGCTACATTGATCAACAGTTTTTGTCGCTACTTTCCAGAGGCGACGTTTCAGATTTTTAAAGAGACCGGGTGGGTGAAAAATCCCTTGGAGTTTAGGACCTCAGAGTGAGTTATCAACTTGCACTTGACTCCAAATGAGGGAACTGAGCTGCTGCACCTGACTGGTGACAACACATCAAAGGACACTACAATCCCCGAGGTTGTCAGAACTCTGAAGCAGGATCACCAAGGAGTGTTGTGTAAAACAAACATTTTTTTTGCTGTTGCTCTTCACGATGACCTACATGTGCAAGATTGGATTTTCCATTCTCACAAAGGTGAAGACTGCACAAAGGAATCGCTGAATTCTGCATCTGATATGTGCTTGCTCTCTCCTCCTGTGAACCTGATTGGAGTAAGATTGTGAGGACCACGCAGGTTCCCCTCACACATTGAGGATTTTCTGTTTTTATTACATTAAAATTCCTTCCAGCACAAAACCACACTGGGGTGATTGGCCCACAAGAATATTAGCATCTTCAGGTAAGGCAATGTGGCATGGGTCACGAAGGTCAGACAGTTGGTCCCGGGAAAAACATTTTGAAAAACACTGATTTAGAACATACGGACCCTGCCTCAGAACAAAGGGTTAGCGATATATGACAGAGCTGATAAGAGGTTTCTTGACAGACATTGATGGGAATCTCTATTCCAGAGAGCAGTGGATGCTTAGTCATCAGGCGTATTAAAGTCAGAGGCAAAAAGACTCTTGGGAGCCAAGGAAATTGAAGGATGTCGGCATAGTGCAGGAAAGGGGTGCACAAGATAGATAATCAGCCATGTACTTGATGAATGACAAAGCAGGCTCAAAGAATCAAATGGTGTACTGCAGCTCCTACGTATGTTCTTCAGCAGAGATATTCTATTTGTCCACCCAACCCGCCCCATTCTTTTTCTATCGTGGTGTAAACGTTTTTTCACTGATGTATTTATGTATTATCTTGTCAAAGAAACAATTGCAACTGTTTCCACTCGCCTGCCGACACCGGGGAACACCACTGAATTTTTCCTCCCTTCACGCCATGCCTGCCTCCCCTTTGCAAATAAAAAAAAATCTTCAACCACATAACCATTTCAAGATTCTCTGATGCTTCAAAGAACTCAACCCAAATAGTTAAAATCTCACCATGGCAGGTCGTGCAACTGAACTCAATAAAATTGGTAATTTTTGATCCATTAGGGAAAATGACCTGCATGTGCTGAATTGTGGTCGAGTCGGAACTGGCTCATGGATGCTCTTTAATGAAGAGAATCCATCATCCACCTGGTCCTACCGACAGGAATCCAGTCAGACACAGGTCTGCGATTCAATGCACTCTGAATTAGGCTATGGTGGTTAGCATCAATGCTTCACAGCTCCAGGGTCCCAGGTTCGATTCCCGGCTGGGTCACTGTCTGTGTGGAGTCTGCACGTCCTCCCCGTGTGTGCGTGGGTTTCCTCCGGGTGCTCCGGTTTCCTCCCACAGTCCAAAGATGTGCGGGTTAGGTGGATTGGCCATGCTAAATTGCCCGTAGTGTAAGGTTAATGGGGGGAATTGTTGGGTTACGGGTATACGGGTTACGTGGGTTTAAGTAGGGTGATCATTGCTCGGCACAACATCGAGGGCCGAAGGGCCTGTTCTGTGCTGTACTGTTCTAATTCTAATTCTAAGAGCAGAGTCAGCACAAGGACTGTAGCCGAGTCCCATCAGCATCTCTGAATAACGAGGAATGGCAATACATATAGCCTTGCCGACATTCATATTCAGAGAACAAAAATAAAATTCCTACACATGAATACTTAAGTTTATGTAGATGCTGGAAATCTGAAATAAAAACAGCAAATGCTGAAATACTCAACAGGTCAGGTAACATCTGTGGAGAGAAAGTTAAGGCTGTTGATGACCCTTCATCAAAACTTCTCAAATCGCTGTTCTCATCAGATACCCGAAACAATAACTCTCTCCACAGACCGGAGTATTGAGGATTTTCTGTTTTTATTACATTAAAATTCCTTCCAGCACAAAATCACACTGGGGTGAATGGCCCACAAGAAAATTAGCATCTTCATGGCAGTGCAAGGTGCTAGGTCAAACAGTATAATGTCATCATCCACAGCATATTTACTGGGTTGCAATTGAAGTGGGAAAACGGGTCAATTTATTTTCCTCTAATGCAGAAACTGGCCACTACCAACAAAAGCCATCCCAGCTGAGGCAAAGGTTAAATCTGCGACCTGTTGCTGCGCTGCTCAGCTGTGTCACAAGTTGAACCTGTTCACATACTCATTTTAAACACAGCTTTTCAAACCAGTCACTAGGAACAAAAGGAATCTGTCAAACAGAACATATTGGCTATAATACTGCCATACTGAAAGCTCAGTTGTTCATTATGCACTCCATGCAGCCTCAAGAAATCATAAAACTGCTAATTAAACAGCCTTCGTATTATTCTGCTGCTCAACAAAATCTTTTAAACCCTCACCATTTCTACTTATTCCAAATGATTAAACAGTTATCGTATTTTTGTTCTGATACTGACAGAATTTACATTATAGCAATTTGGAGGTTAAAACGGCCACATTTCACATTGAACTGTAATATTGGTTCTAGTCAAATGCAGTACGCCTATTGCACTTAAGTTGTATATTTTGTGCAAAACTGCATTTTTAAACATTTATTGCAAGTATCTATTTCAGAAATATTCTTATTGAAATAGAAGACAACACACCCAGAGAAATTCATGACAGCAATCATAAATGCTGGACGCACAAGTGCAACTCACCCAGTTTGTGCCAGCTAATGTTTTTTGTCTGAGGGATGAACCATGACAAAGACATAGACATAGACATAGAACAGTACAGCACAGAACAGGCCCTTCGGCCCTCGATGCTGTGCCGAACAATGATCACCCTACTCAAACCCACGTATCCACCCTATACCCGTATCCCAACAACCCCCCCCCCCCCCCAACCTTACTTTTTAGGACACTACGGGCAATTTAGCATGGCCAATCCACCTAACCTGCACATCTTTGGACTGTGGGAGGAAACCGGAGCACCCGGAGGAAACCCACACACACACGGGGAGGACGTGCAGACTCCGCACAGACAGTGACCCAGCCGGGAACCGAACCTGGGACCCTGGAGCTGTGAAGCATTTATGCTAACCACCATGCTACCGTGCTGCCCAAAGACATTATAAAAAATTATTGGCACTTTCCTATATGGCAATGAGATAGGTAGTAAGATAAGAGGTAGATAGATTAAGATTGCACATCAAATTATCTAATGTATTTCAGCCAATACATTCCCACAAGGGGCAAAATGGGTCAAACAAAGCCAGAGATCCCTTAATGTTGAAAGAGATAGAGGGTAGGATGAAGCACAAAAAGGTTGCATATCACAGAAATTAAGTATGTGAAAACCAGGCTGAATAAAGTAAGTTCAGAGGAGAGTGAGATACGAAATATAAGTTGAGACTGACAGCTAACAGAATGAAATCTAAAAGTCTCCTGTAAGCATATAAATAACAACAATGTCATAAGGGGAGGAATGGGGTCGTTTGGGACCAAAAAGGAGATCAATGCATGGAGGAAGAGGACATGGCACAGTTACCAAATTGGAATTTTTGTTTGTCATTACCAATGAACATGTTTCTAAAGTCCCAGTGAACGCGGGATGAGCTAAAATTGATGTAGATGAGGTACTAAAAAGACTCTTTTTAAAATCGATAAGTCCCCAAGACCAGATGAGATACATCGAGGATACAGAGGAAAGAATGGAAATTGCACAGGAACAGCCATAACCAGTCTCCCTGCAAGATACAGAACAGAGCCAGAGGACTGGAGAAGTATGAAAAGTTACCAAAAATGAAAAAGGTAAATACTGCAGAGGGTGGAAATCGGAAATCAAAACAAAATGTTTAAAATAGTCATGAAGTCAGGCAGCATCTGTGAAGAGAAATAAAATTCATGTTTCAGGTTGATGATCTTTTACCGGTTTTATTGCAAATTCGGATGCTCTCTTGGTTGTGGGAAAGTTTAGAAACTATGATCTGCAACAAAATTAACTTGGGCAAGTGTGCATTAATTCTGGGATGCCAACACTGATTTGTGAAAGACAAATTGGGTTTAACTAACCTGATTTGAGCTGAAGGATTGTTAAGGCATTTACAATGAAACACAGCGCGCAGCTCAGGGCCTCGGCGTCCAATGGGGGTGGGGGTGGGCCCATATGGAGAAGTGGCTGCGCGTGCCCCAAAAATTGCCTCTGCTGCAAAGCCTTCAGCGAGGCACTGAGGCGGAGGAGCTGGTCTCCAGCCAAGGGGAGAAGTGGGGTGACTCTCAACCTCCAGACCCAGGTTGGAGGAGAACAGACGGGCAATCAAAAGGAAGAGAGACCACCAGGCCGAATAACCAGCAGCCAGCCAGGAGCACACGTGGTCGTTAAGGGTAGTGGATCAAGACGCGGCCACCCGGGCAAAGCAGAGGTGAGGTGAGCAGAGTAGCAGTCGCGAGGTGCGGAGGAGGCCAGGCGGGCACCAGCAGTGTGTTTCAGGGAACCGGGAGCAGTAGCCAGGGAGAGCAGGGCAACTCGACCAGAGCCACAGATCAGCCAGACAGCAGGGCTCAGAATGAGGGGGTTGGGCAGCGAGGGTGAAATCTTGGGTTTGTGTGCCTTACATTGTGAGAGCTCAGGGAGGGCAGCGTCAGGAGGGCATTGGCGTCATTCAGGGTGGGGCTCGACATCATTGGGATGGGTAATGACCTGGGACTCCCCGCTCAGGGCTTCCCAAAAGTCTACGTCCACCTCTGGTGTTGAGGTGATCCACATGGACCTCCAAAACACTTTTGATAAAATGCGATATAACAGGCTTATCAGTAAATTGAAACCTATGGAACAAGAGACAGTAGCAGCACGGACACGAAGTTGATAGAGTTACAAGAAACAGTGGTGGAGAGGAGTTATTTTTCTGGCAGGCAGGTGTATAGCAGGGTTCCTCAGGGACTGTTACTGGGACCACTGCTTTTCCGACTCGATTAATGACTTGCACTTCGGTGTGCAGAGCATAATTTAAAAATTTGCAGATGAAAAAACTTGGAAGTGTTATGAACTGTGAGGTGGCCAATGACAGACTTCAAAAATGACATTGGTTGGTGGAATGGGCAAACATATGAAGATTAAATTTAATGCAGAGAAGTGTGAAGGGATACATCATAGAAGCAGACAACAATAAAATAAGTATGCAATTCTAAAAGGGGGACAGGAGCAGAGGGACCAGAGAAAATACATACACAAATCTTTGCACGAGGCTGAACAAGTTGAGAAAACAGTTAATAAACCATGCACGATGCTGAGCTTTATAAATAGAGCCATGAAAGGACAGAAGCAAATTAGTCATAATGGACCTTCATAAAACCTCAACTGGAGCATTTTGTCCAGTTCTGAGCATCACACATTTGAAAGTATATGAAGGGTGTGGAAAAAAAATTAATGAGAACAGTTCCAGCAATGAGGGAGTTCAGTCGCAAGGATAGAGTGGAGAAATTGGGGCTGTACACTTTCAGGAAGAGAAGATTAAGAGAGGAGACAGAGGTGTTCCAATTCATGGGAAGGTCAAGAACCAAAGGACGCTGACTTACTGTGATTGGCAAGAGAAGCAAAGACAACATGAGGGAAAACTTTACATAGCTACGGGTTAGTGTCTGGAATGTAATACCCAAGAGTGTGATAGTTTCAGATTCAATCTTGGCTTTCAAAGGGGAATTGGATAACTATCGGACGCGAAATAAATTACAGAGCTACGGGGAAAGGGCATTATAGTGGAACAAGCTGAACTGTTCTTGAAAAAAGCCAGCACTGGAAAATTGGGCCAAATGGTCTCCTTTGTGCTGTAACCATGCTTATGACTTCACAATTATGTATTTAACAATGCAGTGAGTATTCCCTCAGCCACCAAGACCATGAACTGAAAGCTGCTGGTACTGCATCGCTGCAGGGTCTGCTTATGTAACAGGAGCACTCCAAACACATTTCTATCGGGAAGTGTTTGAAAAATGTTTCAGAAAAGAATAGAGCACAATGTAATTCATGGGATATTAAAGCAAATAAACTGTGAAATAATATCAGTTAGTCTGTGGTGAAAGTGAAAGACCAACTCGGTTGAAACCAGATGAGATTAAGCAAAAGAGAGGTGGTAGGCGGAGCTCTTTATTCCATAATGTCATTTTTTTCCAACACAAAATACAGTGCAGCAAAGAACCATTCAGCCCTTCATATCAGTGTGGGTGTCACAGGGAGTCTATTTACATCCATCCCCCACATACTTCATTTTTTCGTTTGTAAGCAGTCACCGAATTGCTACAGAAATGTTAGTGGTTCACTTCTAAACAGATTGATATGCATTTACGCAGTGCCTTTAACGTTGTAAAACTTCCCCAGCTACTTCGGGCTAACGAACAAAACTTGCCACTTTATGGCTCAGAGACGTAGGACAGGTGACCGAAGGCTTGGTCAAAGCAGGGGATTGTAAGCAGTAACTTAAAGGACGTGAAGGGGATGGAAAGGCAGATGGGTTTACAGAGGGAAGTTAGAGCCAAGGGCCTTGGCAGCCAATGGTGCAGTGAAGAAAACAGGGCATGCACCATGGGTGAGAATTGGAAAAGCACAGTCATGTAGGTTGTGCGGGGAGGATATCTCCATCATTCTGGTTATACATTAATAGCTGAAATAATATTTTACAACCTATATTTTGAAACTTAGAACTGCTTCGATTTCACCACCTCCCTAGTATATAGAGGCTTGGATTTAATAATCTTAATTTCTCTCAAAGCTTCGTCAACTTTTTCTACGATACTTGTCAAAGTCAGAGATATTGTTCAAAGAGGTCTTGGACAGATTCATCAGCTCCATGCTTTTATCGTCACTTGGTTTGCAGAGAGATGCCATTTGACAGAGTGCAACATGTTTTGTCAGCTCTTCAGCTTTGCAGAGGATTTCATGAAGCAAATGTAATGTCGCAAAATATACACAACGAAAGAATATAATGAACAAATTTAGTCAGGATTGTCTCCATAAATTACTCCCAAAATTAAACGAGGTTGTATTCTGAAACTACTTTGTAACCAAGTATTCCAGCCAAGCCTGCAAGATTAAAAGTGATCAGAAACACTCACCTCCAGGAGCAGCAGAGTTTCCTGATCCGTCCAGTCCCTGGCTGCACTGGCCTTACTTTGCTGAAAGACAGAGGCACAGCAGAGAAATATAAACATTGAAATGGAGACAGTATTTGAACCAACTTGTACATTCCAGTTTTCAATATTTCGCTCAGTTTTCAGACTAGCCACATTACAAACATGCTTCCATCCTCCATCCAAAGCACAAACTTTTTCAGGATGGCAGAGGTCAGCAGCCTTCCTGTGCTTGTCCAAATGGTCATGTTTGACCTAAGAATTAAGGGCATCGATGGGATATTTTACTATGGAGAATATCAACGTTTATCCAGAACCTGTTCCCATGCAATTAGTGCAGCCATATTTTCGAGATGATGTGGAGATTCTAGCATTGGACTGGGGTGAGCACAGGAAGAAGTCTTACAACAACCAGGTTAAAGCCCAACAGGTTTGTTTCGAATCACTAGCTTTCGGAGGGACTGCTCCTTCCTCAGGTGAATGGAGTTCTCCTCAGTTCACCTGAGGAAGGAGCAGTGCTCTCCGAAAGCTAGTGATACGAAACAAACCTGTTGGGCTTTAACCTGGTGTTGTAAGACTTCTTCACATATTTTGAGAGGTATTGCAGGATGGGAAGAAGGATCAGCTTCCTCTTTCTTCCCAACAAATGCCCCTGAAAGTGGAACAAACTTCAATCTGTTCACTGAATCAACCATCTCAGGATAAATCTTGCACCACATCAGTACCCTACCAAAGATGGCCATTTTAGTTGATTAATGTGAATTTGAAATGACATTTTTAGGTCGTAATCTCTGGCCCCATTTTGTTTTATTTCACTTTGATTTCTTTCCCCACTCACTTTTGCTTTCGGACAGCTATTCAGCATCCAGCCATTCACACTTCTTCTAGACATAATTTCTTTCTTCGCTGGTGCCATTACCACTCCCATTGACCTTGTAATTTTTGTCTCTAATCTCTCCTGCCCGTCACTATGTTTTTCCAACCTTCGCTTTCAACTGTTCAAAGCGTACAATACTTCTAACTTTTCCCGTTCTGATGCAAAGACACTGACTTATAATTTCAACTCTCTCTGGTGCCAGAACATGAGTATTTCCAGCATTTTCTGTTTTGATTTCAGATTTCCAGCACTCGCAATCTTTTGCTTTTAGAACATAGAACATAGAACAGTACAGCACAGAACAGGCCCTTCGGCCCTCAATGTTGTGCCGAGCCATGATCACCCTACTCAAACCCACGTATCCACCCTATACCCGTAACCCAACAACCCCCCCCTTAACCTTACTTTTTGTAGGACACTACGGGCAATTTAGCATGGCCAATCCACCTAACCCGCACATCTTTGGACTGTGGGAGGAAACCGGAGCACCCAGAGGAAACCCACGCACACAGGGGGAGGACGTGCAGACTCCACACAGACAGTGACCCAGCCGGGAATAGAACCTGGGACCCTGGAGCTGTGAAGCATTTATGCTAACCACCATGCTGCCCTGCTGCCCCTGTTACATATAAAAGACAATTCAGCGTAGTGCAGTCTAATTTACTGTATAGTTTTGATTTTTTTTTTAAAAAGAGGACAATGAACACGTTTCTCGTCTGCAATTACATTCACCAATTTCAAAAATTGGAACACCTTGATTCATGGATCAACAACCCCAAGCTCTTGCCAAAGAAACTTAAACTTAAATTTGGAAGCAAAATGAGCAAAGTTAAAGCAACAAACAGCTGAGCTCCTGTCTACAACCTAATGTAGAATGCTTCAAATCAGACTCTTGAATAAAGGGGAATCAAGTGGGCATGAGAACACAGGATTATTTGGAGTTTGTGAGAGGAATATTAGTACTCAATTATGTTAGTGAAGTCCACTAGTTTGAAAAATTGTTACAAAGAGCTAATCGATCCCACAATGAAATGAAATGGAATGAAATGAAAATCGCTTATTGTCACGAGTAGGCTTCAATGAAGTTACTGTGAAAAGCCCCTAGTCGCCACACTCTGGCGCCTGTCCGGGAAGGCTGGTACGGGAATCGAACCGTGTTGCTGGCCTGCTTGGTCTGCTTTAAAAGCCAGCGATTTAGCCCAGTGAGCTAAACCAGATCAAAACTCAGCAGTGCTCGTCACAAGTAGCGGTGGGCAATTAAACAACTAACTGGAGGTTGCCACTCCACAAACATCGTCAACAACTGGGGAGCCCAGCAAGCCAAAGTAAAAATCAACACTGAAGCATTTGCAACCATCTTTAGCCTTCAGTGCAGAGTGTATTACCCAACTCAGTCTTCTCCTGAGGTGCCAGGCAACACATATGCCAGTCTTTATCCAATTTGATTTACTCCACAGAACATTAAAAAACAGCTGAAGGCATTGGACACCGCAAATTGCACAAGCCCTGGTCAGATCCCAACTATAGAATCGAAGATCAGTGCTTCAAAACTATCCAAATCTCTCGCCAAACTGTTCCACTGCAGCTCCAACATTGGCATCTACCCAACAATGTGAAACATGGCCCAGGTACATCCTGTCCCCAAAAACTGGAGGAGAAATTTGATGCGGCCATTCACCATTTCATCAGACTGCTCTCAATCAACAGCCAAGTAATGGAAGTACATGTCAACAGTTCTATCAAAGGGCAGCATGGTGGCGCAGTGGTTGGCATTGCTACCTCACAGCGCCGAGGTCCCAGGTTTGATCCCGGTTCTGGGTCACTGTCCGTGTGGAGTTTGCACATTCTCCCCGTGTTTGCATGGGCTTCGCCCCCACAACCCAAAGATGGGCAGCGTAGGTGGATTGGACACGCTAAATTGCCCCTTAATTGGAAAAAATGAATTAGGGACTAAAAAGCAGTGCTATCAAGCGGCACTTCATGATTAGCCTGCTCTCCAATGCTCGATTTGGGATCACAAGGGACACTCAGCCCCAGACCTTCAAACATATCCAGAACAGCTGAATTGCAATAAGTGGGCAGCATTGATCAGTATGGCATCAAGGGGCCCCAACACAATTTGGAGTCACACATCTTCCGGAAAGGAAGACAGTTCTGGTTGTTTGAGGACAGTCATTTCATTTCCAGGACATCATTGCAGGAGTTCCTTAAGGCAGTGTGCTAGGCTCAATCATCTTCAAATGCATCAATGACCTTCTCGCCATCATAAAAACCAGAGGGGAGGATGCTCGCTGATGATTGCAGCGATCAGTACTTATGAATCAAGAAACCCATTCAGTCCTTCGAGCCTGCTCCATCATTCATTATCATGGCTGATCACACAACTCAGTAATCTGTTCCCACTTTCCCCCCCCCCCCCCGATTTCCTTTGATAGTTAAGTGCTATATCTAGCTGCTTCATGAAAACATACAATGTTTTAGCCTCAAAGACCTTCTGTGGTAGTGAATTCCACAGGCACACCAATCTCTGGGGTGAAAAAATAACTCATCTCAGTCCGAAAAGGTCCTCACCATCGGGAACATCCTTCCTGCATTTAGCTCAAACCTGTTGGACTTTTACCTGGTGTTGTAAGACTTCTTACAAATATACCAGAACATTGGAGCTGAACTGGCAAAACGGCATGCGGGGTTCAACTGAGCCACAGCAATGTTATATCGTCAGCAGATCAGGTCTTGGGTGTTCTACACAGCAAAACTATGCATGACTTATGACATATAATTTTGAGGCCCCAGAAGCAGCTAATGGATTTATGGTCCGATGCCTCAGAACCCAATTAAGCCAGACTTTTCCAAACCCGAGCAGAAAAGTAGAGCTGCAGCAAGATTTACAGCTTTCAACCAGGGATATCCGCAGAAGGAGGTATACTCTGGCTCACAAGGGTTGTTCTGGCGAAAACAGGGCCTGTATCTGACATGGTCAAGACCCATGGGAAGACCTTTCTCAAACAAATTAACTACCTGAAGAAGCGAGAGCCCGCAACAGAGGGCATCTGGGCCAGGAGCA
Source organism: Scyliorhinus canicula (assembly GCF_902713615.1). Classification (NCBI taxonomy): domain Eukaryota; kingdom Metazoa; phylum Chordata; class Chondrichthyes; order Carcharhiniformes; family Scyliorhinidae; genus Scyliorhinus; species Scyliorhinus canicula. The sequence goes on along the minus strand of NC_052155.1, from coordinate 53,600,148 downwards.
TTGGTACCTCTACTTCCCCAGGAAAAACTCTTTCGCCAAGGCGTGCATACCACTGTGGCCCAACACCTGGACCATTGAGATGATGAAGACTCTGGCTCAGAGATGGGACAGTGAAGCATCCACACCGGCAGATGATGTCATGTCAAGTCCAGGCAATAATCCTCCAGAGATCGTCCAGAAAAGGGCGGTTTACCAACCATTACACACCACCCGATCCAGTCCCATCTGGCGTAAGCACAGTCGCGTGTGAAGCGGCGCACAAGACTCCTCAGATGTATGCAAGTGGGAACATTCGGATTGCGGCACCGGGGGTGGGGGGGGTGGGGGGCATCCAGCTGTGGACTGTATAAATAGAGTCTAAACACCGGCCCTGACAGGGACCGGTATGTTGGTTGCCCAGGGACTGTGTTGTGTAAATAGTTAACTGCCGTGGGCAAACTTTACATGACCTTGATTTAAAACCTAGGCTCTTCTTACTGCTGGCTTCCTGGGTCTTAATAGTTGGGAATATACCACCGAGTCAAAATCCTAAACTATTTTCCATAACAGAAATGTGGGGGAATTACATCACATTGATTCCCAGTTAAATAAGGTGGTTCACCACCACCTCTCGAGAGTAATTGGGGCGGAGGAATAGATGCTGCATTGATGCGCTGATTCCATGAAATGAAAAAAAAACACTTGTGTACTGGACAACTGCAAATCTCTGACAACAACTGCTGGAGTTAACCTGCAAAGAGCAATAAACTTTGGGAAGTCTCCTGCTTTTTGCAGATAACCCTTTTAAATTCTCATGTATAGAGTTTCCTTTTAAAAATTATTAGGGATTTTGGTTCCATCACAGTTTTTCGTTGGGTAGTCCCAATCAACGATCCTATGCTTAACTTTTTCCAAGTAAAAATAAAATACTTACTTTTGCTAAAGTGCCCTTCTTGGTGTACATGTCTGTACGCAGGCCAAAGTTCTGTAGGTCGGCTGGTTTGTCCTTTGGTTTTTCTGGAAAGTTCAACATCTGCTGAGAGGCAGGAATCTGCACAAGGAGTTTGAGATTTAAGAGAATATCATACAAAATAATAATTTGGAAAACTAAGCCATTATAGAAGTTAATTGTTGATTTCAGGCTTTTGAACTGAAACAGTTTGCTAATCAACATACCACACAATCAATTGCAAACAGGAAAACAGCATCAGAATATGAAACTAAGTAGAGAAAAAAATGTCAAGGAGGCCTAACTCAAGGCAGAAAAACACCCAACTTGGCACCTGCAAGACCAAAAAATATCTAGGGAGGGGAAACCGGTCCATTGAGCCTGCTTGGCCATTTGTTAAGATCAGGCATGGGTGATGTATTGTGGCCTTGATTTCACTTGCCTGCCAGCCTCCAGTAACCCTCTAATCCCTGTTGTAGAAAAAAATTGACAAACTCTGCCTTGAATACATTCCATGACCCAGTCTCCACTACTCTGCAAACAGAATTCCCAAAACTAACAACCCTCAGAAGTTCCTCCTCACCTCAGGCTTAAACAGGAGATCCCTTATTTTGAAACTGCCCCCTCGCTACAAGATTCCCCCTGAAGGGAAATCCTCCTCTCAGCACCCACCCAGTCAAGTGGCCTCAGGATCTTATGTTTCAATAAGATCACCTCTCACTGTTATAAACTCCACCGAGTTGAGGCCCAACCTGCTCAACTTGGCAAACCCTTCACTCCAGTGTTCGAAACACTGTCGGCAAACGTTGCATAGTGAAAATTCAAAATAAAAATGTAATTCAAAAGGAAGAAATTGCTGGTCTACTCAAATTGTAGCCAATTTTTTCTCTAGTCAGCCGATAATGAGGAACTGCTGTGCAGTTCCAATATTTTCTGTGTTTAAACCCAACAGAGAAACCACTGAAATGAATGCATGTTATGAGAACCTATTTCCACAATGCCTTCAGGAAAAAGAAAACTTGCTACTCAATTCTCTTCCCAAATTAATTAGTAAATAATCTTGCACACTGGCCCCTCTCCCAGCAGGTTAGATTAAGAGGGGTGGAGCACCAATGGACAGAACAAAGAGAAGACTAACAACTGGTTTTTCGTGTCTTACTTGAGGAGTCCGAAGATGAACAGGTACCAAGCCCGAGGGAGTATCCGCGAGAACATTGAAGTGAGGGGTCGGAGGAGGACCCATGGGCAGAGGTCGACTGTCGGCATCCACTTGGTAATTCACAAGGCCCCACTGTTCCAGGAATGCATGAACCCTGAAGAAAGTAACGTGCACATGAATGTGCACAGTAAAACATCACAACATGCAATCTACTATTTTGATATTATCTCAGGGCCACCAGTCTCTTCTCCTCCTCTTCCACACCCCCACCTTCAGATATGATATATGTGTAAGTAGAACAGTTCAGAGGGACACAAGTTGGCAGCTAACTATCTGGAAAGACGTCAAAACAATGAAAAAGTAAAAGCACTGCTTAAACCCCAACCCAATGAAATCTTCAAAATCCAGCCACTAACATTAACAAAAACAATCTTGATCCAAAGCCAGGAAAAATTACAATTTTAAAACTGATACCAATAACCAGTTCACACATGAATTCAAGAAAAGCCTCAAATTTTAGTACTAAAATAACGGAAACATTATTCACTAAAGCAACAAAATAAATTTTAAATTGTGATGGCATGACAGTAAAATGGTCACGTTTGGTTTAATGTCGACACACTCATCTCAGCATCAGGGATTCAAATACCATCAGGGTGAAAGCAAGAGAAAAGAAAGAGCAGAAAAAAAGAGGGGCAGCACGGTGACACAGTGGTTAGCATTGCTGCCTACGGCGCCGAGGACCCGGGTTCGAATCACGGCCCTGGGTCACTGTCCATGTCTGCGTGGGTTTCACCCCCCACAACCCAAAGATGTGCAGGATAGGTGGATCAGCCACACTAAATTGCCCCTTAATTGGAAAAAAATAATTGGGTACTTTAAATTTATTTATTTTTTTTAAAAGAGGGAAAAAAAAGTACCCGAGATTTATATCCCAAATTTATCGAGTGACATGGAGTCATTTTTTGCTACTTTTGAGAAAGTAACACAACTAAAACAACCACCAGATATCTGGATGTTTACAATTAAAGGACAGCTGTGAGAGAGAGCCCAGGTGGTCTCTTCCATGATGCCTCCAGATGTGTCCATGTATTTTAAACAGACCAAGGCTGTCATCCTAACTACCTTAGTTCCAGAGGCATATCGGCAACAATTCTAGAACGCTCACAAGGAACGCACACAAACCTTCATCAAGTTTGAAAAGCAGAAACAAACTGCCTTTAACAGATGACCATTAAAAAGTCCACAACACGGCGGCATGGTGGCACAATGGGTAGCACTGCTGCCTACGGCACCGAGGACCCAGTTTGATTCTGGCCCTGGGTCACCATCCGTCTGGAGTTTGATCATTCTCCCCCGCAATCCAAAGATGTGCAGGTTAGGTGGATTGGCCACACTAAATTGCCCCTTTGGAAAAAAAATAATTGGGTACTCAAAAAAAAATGTTTTTAAAGTCCACTACACCCATGAGGATTGCACAATTGATAACGTTAGAGCAATTTCAAAACCGCTTACTTTCTAGCATGAGGTCGCACTTTGAGGAGCGAGCATCCTCACAACCCAGAATGCAGGCCTCGTAGCAGCTAACTACAATCGCACCCCTCAGTCTAGCCACTCAGGCAAGAACCTTTCCAAACCATTCCCTGACCATTGGAAAAGATAAATGACAAAGAAAACACAAATGAGGGTGCAAGAAGCTTGCCAGCAGCCCAAAAGGACAACAGCCAGAGACCAAAAAGAGGCCACTCCTGACTTCAGTACTGCTAGATGTGATGAAAACCATTGGGTCCAAAAAGACTCCATCCCCATAATTCTCTAAAGAATGCTCCCAATGGGCATTGCAGTCAGGACACCTGCTCCAGAAACCTGGAGGGCATGGCACTACATGTCTGAGCCAGACAAACTCCCAAAGAGCATCTGGAGTGCAATGTCAACATTAACCATGCACGCACACACAGCAATCCTGGAGACTTTGGCAAAGACACAAGCTGTCAAATGAGAAGTTGAGTGTGGATCAATTGCAAACGGACTTAAAACACAAAGCTCGTTCAAGGTCTGGGAATGCAGAGCTTATGCAAGCCAAGAAAAGCACTGGACGTCTTCCAACTTCGCTGCTTCAGGCAAATATTGGGCATCTCCTAGCAAGATGCACAGAATACAGAAGTAAACCAGCATGCAGGGATCCTCTGCATGTTGTGCTTCACAGGTCAGTGGCAGCTCGATTGGCTGGTTCACAAGAGCTTAATGTACAGCAGCCACATCCCCGAAGGGGAGCTTGCTATCAACATGCGATAAGTTACCCCACACACGGGATACAAGAATGTCTGCAAGCGAGATTTGAAGTTGACCACGATCAGAGGCAATGCATGGGATGTCCGAGCTGTTGACCAGAGTGCGTGGAGACAAGTAGAAAGGAATGCTGTGGAAAAAGCGGAGGACAAAAGAAATGACCAGAGGCTAGCAGAATTAACGGATGGAATCTTGAGAAGGGTTGCACTTTGGCAGCGAGAATGGAGAGATGCAAAATAAAGTTAATGGCTCAGTATTGGGCGGAGGCATAGGAACCTGGGTATTTATTTGCATAGATGATTGGAAGTGACAAGATTGGGACCTTGGACTGTATAAACAGACATGCTAACTACCAAAACAGGGAGGTTATGCTGAACCTTTAGAAAACTTTGGTCAAACCTCACCCAGAGTACTGTGCCCAGTTCTGCTCACCACATTTTCGAACGATAGGACGGTCCTTGAGAGGACGATTCGAGGTAGCTACATGGCCAGATTGGAGAAGCTGGAGTTATTCTACTCAGAGCATAGAAGATTGAAAGGAGATCTGATGGAGGCGTAGGAAATTATGACAGGTTTAGACAATATGGATAAAGCAAAGCTGTTCCCATTTGATTTTCTACAAGACTGGGAAACACAGATTTTACATTTGAGCAAGATACAGAAGAGATGTGAGGAAGAGTTTTAAATGTAGCAAGTGCTATTGACCTCGGGGGGGGGGGGGGGGGGGGGGGGGGGGGGGGGGGGGGGGTGGGAGATATGAAAGGAATAATGATTTCAAAAGCTAGTTTGATGGGTACTCAAGTGAAAGAAACACGCAGAGCTCGGAGGATAGAACAGCTGAATGGACTGACTGGATTTCTCAACAGAAAACTGGAAATGGCCTCTTTCTGCGCTGTGATGATTCTACCAACTTGGCTAACTGATCTTGCACTAATTTGGTGAGTTGCTGCACAAGTCTGCTCATGACTTATTCAGCTCTATTGCTCTTGCAGAGAAGTGGGTAGGTACTGAGGTCATTTGCTGGGCACCAACTAAGCAGACGATTTTGTCCAAGAATGCAGCATTATAGCATAATGATTAGAACAGTTGCTTCACAGCTCCAGGGTCCCAGGATCGATTCCCGGCTTGGATCATTGTCTGTGCGAAGTCTGCACGTTCTCCCCATGTGTGCGTTGGTTTCTTCCGGGTACTCCGGCTTCCTCCCACAGTCCGAAGACGTGCAGGATAGGTGGATTGGCCATGCTAAATTGCCCTTAGTGTCCAAAATGGTTAGTGGGGTTATAGGGATAAGGTGGATGCGTGGGCATGGGTTGGGTGCTCTTAATAAGGGCCTGTGCTGACTCGATGGGCAGAATGATCTCCTTCAGCACTCTAAATTCTATGAAATTGCTAAATGGGGCAGCACGGTGGCACAGTGGGTTAGCCCTTCAGCCTCATGGCGCCGAGGTCCCAGGTTCGATCCCAGCTCTGGGTCACTGTCAGTGTTGAGTTTGCACATTCTCCTAGTGTTTGCATGGGTTTCGCCCCCACAACCCAAAAGATGTGCAGGCTCGGTAGATTGGCCACACTAAATTGCCCCTTAATTGGAAAAAATTAATTGGGTACTCTAAAGCGAAATAAAAAAAACAAAAAGAAAGTTGAATGGACTTCCATTGGCGCCTGCGCGGAGCGGCCGCGTTCAAAAGAAGAACCCGCCAGTCCGCGATATCGTGGTCTTTTTCAGGGGGTTCCCCGCGAAGTTTTTGGCAAACAATAAACCTCTCCGGGGTCAGCCCTGCCTCCCTCGCCCGGTGATAGGATCGAAGCTCGGTTTCACCGAGCGGGAGGGTTGAAAGGGCGGGAGGGGAGAGTCTGGTTCCCGTGGGTTCGTGGAGGCAGCTGCACGTGGAGGAGGAGCAGGGATCACAACTTATTCCCCAAGGAGCATCCTGAAAGCTGAAGGCCTCAAAGACGACGAGTAGAAAAGAGAAAGATTTTTTCCTGTTTTTACTCTCCCTTGAAAAGTTGAAGGAAGCAGCGGGGGTGGAGCCAAGCCGAGGCCGAGGCAGTCGGCCCGAAGCCAGGGCGCAACGTAGGTGAGATGTCCCACATCGGATAGCCCCCGCCTAGAATGTGGTAATAAGACTGAAGCCCGCTCCCAGGGAAATTCTGGAGGTATACAAAAAAAAGAAAGAAATTGAAAAGAAATTTGAGATTAAAGGAGGAAGGAAGAGTGAGAAAAAGGAAAAATAATAAGTCGGTAAAGGACGCAAAAAGCAGCGTTGAGCAAGGGAGAAAACACGGGATCGCATGGTGAATGAGAAGACGAGCAAAAGTGCTGACAAGATGGCGGAGGCCGGACTTGCATGGTGGGGCCGCACTACTTACAGTGGAGAAGATGACCGAGGTGATGGCAGTGGAGGAAGAAAAGCAGTTTGCGAGGCACATGGAGGCTTTGAGGAAGGAGATGGCGGTCACATTGAAGTCATTGGTGGAGGAGGCAATCGCCCCGGTGAGAGTGGCTGTGGCAAAGACATCAGCCGAGGTGAGAGAGCTGGGCGAGAAGATGAAGAAAGTGGAGGAAGCCGCGTCGCGGCACAGCGACCAGTTCACCTCGATGGGGGACGAGCTGCGGAGGGTGGTGGAGGTCAACAGAGGGCTCCGAGCAAAGCTGGAGAGATTGGAGAACCGGTCGAGGCAGCACAATCTAAGAATTGTGGGCTTGCCCGAAGGGATAGAGGATCCAACGCCAACAGAGTACTTCGCTAAGAAGTTGGCGAAGCTGATGGGGGAGGGCGAGAACCCTTCTCAGTACGAACTGGACCAAGCTCATCGGTCGTTAAGGCTGAAGCCCAAAGTGAACGAGCCGCCAAGAGCAGCAATGATCTGTTTCCATAAGTACTGCATGAAGGAGAAGGTGTTAAGCTGGGTGAAGCAGAAGCGCGAGGTGCAGTGGGATGGTGCTGGAGTTTGGAGTTGGAGGCTTGACAGTGGAGTTGGCAAAAAGACGAGCGGCACTCGGGCGAGTGAAGGAGGAACATTACAAGAACGGGGTGCGATTTGGTATGGTGTACCCAGCAAAGCTGAGGGTGACATATGGTGCCAAAGACTTTTATTTCGAGACAGTGGAGGCGGCTGAGGCGTTCGTGAGGGCAGAAGGCTTGGGGCAGACTTGAAGAGCGGAGCTGGAAGAGAGACTGTGGACTGTGATTGGAGAGCTGGAAAATGTATAAATGTTATAACTTTCTTTCTACTGACATGTATTGTAATTTACTTCTCTTCACATTGTTACAGAGTTTAAATTATTAATTGGGTTGACTGGCATTCTGTCTTGCGACTGTTAGATCTTAGTTTAGTGAATTGTATGGGTTGGATTGTTGTTTTTGTTTTTTCTTTCTCAGGGACTGGGTGCGAGGGAACGGTAAAGCGTGGCGGGGGAGCCACCCGCGCGAGCTAACTAAAATCGGCTTGAGAACGGAGGTGAGGTGAAAGGAGGGCTGCGGACATTGGTGCCTGGTTAGCAGGTTTCAATGGGCCCAAGAGACCGGGGGGGGGGGGGTATTGATGCTGGGGGATGTTTTTTCGACAGGAAATGTAGGGTGGGGTTTGGGGGTGGGGTGGTGGGTTTGATGTTGATATTGGATAGGGGCGGGTCAGGCTTATGGGGCAGGACCCGGTGGTATGATCATGGTGGATAAGAGAGGGGGGGGGGGGGGGGGGTAGCCACATGGAACGTGAGGTGGTTCGGAGGTCTGGTAAAGAGGTCACGGGTGCTTGCGCATCTTAAAAGTTTGAAAGCAGATGTAGCAATGCTGCAGGAGACTCACTTGAGGGTGATGGACCAGGTGAGACTTAAAAAGGGTTGGGATAGTCAGGTGTTTCACTCTGGACTTGACGGAAGGGCTCGGGGGGGGGGGGGGGGGGGGGGGGGGGTAGCGGTAATGGTCAGCAAAAGAGCACGCTTCCAGATGGAGACGGTGGGGCAGATCAGGGGGGTAGATATGTGATTGTGACAGTGGCGCTGGAGGGGAGGTTAGTGGCGCTGTTAAGTGTATATGGCCCCAATTGGGACGATGTGGGATTCACAAAGAAGGTGTTTGGGGCCATCCCCAACATGGACACACACAAACTAATAGTGGGGGGGACTGGAACTTGGTGCAGGAGCCAAGGATGGACAGGTCACTGGCCCCATTAGGGGGGCGAAGGCATTGGCTGGGCTAATGGTGGAAATGGGGGGGCGCCTTGGAGGTTCCTGCACCCAAGGGAACGGGAGTACTCGTTTTTCTCATTAGTCCAAAAAGGTATATTCGCGGGTCAACTTTTTTTTTTTTTTATAAATGTTTTTTATTCAGTTTTCATGTTTTATATTGAACAAATTACAAATTGTTAGAGAGAGAAAAAAAAACACGCAAAAATTAACATATATATTTACAGGTGAGCATCTTCGTAGTAATAACTGTGGCCTCCCCCTCTTTGCCGGCATACATATTTTACATTCCCCAACATGTTTATTGGCATTTATTTAGTTTGGTTTTGGGCCTTAGCTAGCCATCAAACCCCCGTAACGCGCCCGTAGCCCCCCCCCCTCCCTGCCGGCTACCTTCCCCCGACTATTCTTCCTCTTGTACGTTGGCCACAAACAGGTCCCGGAACAATTGCATGAATGGCTCCCACGTTCTGTGGAAGCCGTCGTCCGACCCTCGGATGGCGAATTTGATTTTCTCCATTTGGAGAGAATCCGAGAGGTCGGACAGCCAGTCTGCAGCTCTGGGCGGTGCTGCTGACCGCCAGCCAAACAGGATTCTACGGCGGGCGATCAGGGAGGCAAAGGCAAGGGCGTCCGCCCTCCTCCCCAGGAATAGATCTGGCTGGTCTGAAACCCCGAAGACCGCCACTATCGGGCATGGCTCCACCCTCACCCCCACCACTTTGGACATAGCCTCGAAGAAGGCTGTCCAGTACTCCACAAGTCTGGGGCAAGACCAGAACATGTGGGCGTGGTTGGCCGGGCCTCTTGGCACCGCTCACATCTGTCCTCCACCTCCGGGAAGAACCTACTCATACGGTTTCTCGTTAAGTGGGCTCTATGTACCACTTTTAGTTGCGTCAGGCTGAGCCTTGCGCACGTAGAGGTGGAGTTGACCCTATGCAGTGCTTCGCTCCAGAGTCCCCACCCTATCTCCATCCCCAGGTCGTCCTCCCATTTCCTTCTTGTTGCGTCCAGTACGGTGTCGTCCCTATCTACCAGTCGGCCATACATGTCACTACAGTTCCCTTTCTCTAGGATACTTGCGTCCAGTAGGTCTTCCAGTAGTGTCTGTCGTGGCGGTTGTGGGTACGTCCTTGTCTCCTTTCGTAGGAAGTTTTTGAGCTGCAGGTACCGTAGCTCGTTCCCCCCAGCTAGCTGAAATTTCTCTGTCAGTTCGTCCAGTGTTGCGATCCTGTCGTCCGTGTATAGGTCCCTGACTGTCAGTGTCCCCCCGTCCTGTCTCCACCTTTTGAAGGTGGCGTCAGTCAGTGCTGGTTTGAACCTATGGTTGTTGCAGATGGGAGCCTTGTCCGACATTTTGTTCAGGCCAAATTGCTGCCGCAGTTGGTTCCAGGATTGGAGGGTGGCTGTCACCACTGGGCTGCTGGAGTGTTTTTTGGGTGGGGATGGGAGTGCTGCCGTGGCGAGGCCCGGAGGGAGGTCCCCATGCAGGAGGCCTCCTCCGCACGCACCCACTCGGCTTCTGGCTCCTGGATCCATCCCCTTACTCGCTCGGCTGTTGCCGCCCAGTGGTAGAATTGTAGATTCGGGAGGGCTAGCCCCCCCCTGGATTTTGTTTTCTGTAGGACCTTCTTTGGGATCCTAGCATTTTTACCCCCCCATACGAACGCCATGATAAGTTTGTCCAGCGCTATGAAGAAGGCCTTGGGGATGTAGATCGGAATGGATCTAAACAGGAAGAGGAACCTGGGCAATACGTTCATTTTGATCGTCTGGACTCTTCCTGCGAGGGAGAGTGGGAGTGTGTTCCATCTTTGCAGGTCCTTTTTTACTTCCTCCGCCAGGCTGGTGAGGTTCCATTTGTGGATCCCTTTCCAGTCATGGGCTATTTGGATCCCCAGGTAGCGGAATTTATGTCGGGCTTGTTTGAACGGCAGCCCCTTTAGTGCTGCCCCCCCCCCCCCCCCCCTCCCCCTTGCTGGTGTACTGGGAAGATCTCGCTTTTGCTCATGTTGAGTTTGTAGCCCGAGAAGGCTCCAAACTCTTTCAGGAGCGCGATGATTCCGTCCATGCTGCTTTGTGGGTCCGAGATGTAGAGGAGCAGATCGTCTGCATAGAGTGAGACTCTGTGCTCTCTGCCTCCCCTTCGGATCCCCCTCCAATTTTTTGCTGCCCTGAGCGCAATTGCTAGTGGTTCGATTGCTATTGCGAACAGCAGTGGGGACAGTGGGCATCCTGGTCTGGTGCCCCTGTGCAGCTGGAAGTATTGAGAGTTGGTATTGTGCGGATCAACTTTTTTGTGGTGGGGAAGGCTTTGTTGGCTGGGGTTAAGGGGTTGGAATACTCTGCAATTGCAGTGTCAGATCATGCTCCGCATTGGGTGGATATGGTGCTGGAGAAGGGGGTAGTGCAGAGGCCGGGACGGAAATTAGATGTGGGACTTTTGGGGGACCAAGTGTTCTGTGACAAAATTGAAAAAGTAATTAAGGAATATGTAGGTTTCAACCGTACGGGTGAGGTGTCGAAGGCAGTCGTCTGGGAGGCTCTAAAGGCGGTGGTGAGGCGGGGGAAGTGATCTCTGAGACACTGGAGGTAGATGGGAGTTCTGCAGGGGATGAGGACCCAGCAAAGCTGGAAAAGAGGAAGGAACTACAGGCGAGCTTTGACCCACTATCTACCAGGAAGGCGGTGCGCCAACTGAGACTAGCAGGGGGGGGGGCAGTTTAGGAATATGGAGATAAGGCTGTGAGGTCAGCTCCGGGGGGAAGCAGCAGCAAGGGAAATTGTGCAGGTAAGGGATAGGGCAGGGAAGTTGGTGGTGGCGCCGGATCTGATTAACAAGGTTTTTGAGGAATTTTATGAGAGTTTGTACAGGTCAGAGCCACCCGGGCAAGATCGTGAGATGCAGGAATTTCTAGATGGATTGGAGTACCCAAGGTTAGGGGAGGGGGACAGAAGGAACGAAAGTGGAGCAGGACATAAAGGATGCAATTGGGAGGATGCAGTCGGGGAAGGTGGCAGGGCCGGATGGGTTTCCAGTGAAATATTATAAAAAATTCAAGGATAAGCTGGCACCCCTGATGGCGGGGATATTTGAAGAGGCGATAGGGAAGGGGATGTTGTCACAAACCTTGGGGCAGGCATCGATTTCACTGTTGCTAAAAAAAAGGATCCAACAGAGTGTGGGTCGTATAGGCCCATATCACTTCCGAATGTGGGTGCAAAAGTATTGGCAAAGTTACTGGCGGGTAGGCTGGAGGAGTGCATCCCGAAGGTGACAGGTGAAGATCAGATGAGGTTCGTGAGAGGGAGGCAGCTCTTTTCAAACATTAGAAGGGTATTGAACGTCGTTAGGGAACCGGCAGAGGGGAAGGAAACCGAGGTGGTTGTGGCATTGGACGCTGAGAAGGCATTCAACCGGGTAGAATCGGGGTACTTGATGGCAGTTCTGGAGCATTTTGGAATTGGACCAAGATTTGTGAATTGGGTAACGCTACTATATAAGGAGCCGAGGGAGAGTGTCCGCACAAACAACATTAGCTTGAGGCGTTGGTCATCACATTAAGAAGTTCGGGGGTTTGGAAAGGAATAGTAGTTGGGGGAGGGGGGGTATTTTGTGGTGTCTCGGCCGGGGGTGGGGGGGCAGCCATTCCGTAGGGCAGGGACTCACTTTAGGTACCTGGGGGTGCAGGTTGCACGAGAGTGGGGGTGGCTCCGCAGGTACATCCCTAGTTTGGTGGGGAGAGTGAAAGCTGATCTGGCAAGGTGGGATGGTCTCCCTCTGTCACTGGCGGGTCGGGTACAGGCGATTAAAATGAACGTGCTGCCCCGATTTCTGTTCATTTTTCAATGCCTGCTGATTTTCCTGCCAAATGCTTTTTTCAGAGATACTGAGGGAAGGATTACGTCGTTCATTTGGGATGGGGAGTTGGCCAGAGTTAGAAAGGTGCAACTACAGAGGGGAAGGTAGGCAGGGGGTCTGGGTCTTCTGAACCTGATGTATTACTACTGGGTGACAAATGTGGAGACGGTGCAGAGCTGGGTCAGAGGGGTTGATTCCCAGTGGGTCAGAATGGAGGAAAGTATGCGCAGGGGGTCGGGATAGCTCCAGGGACATACTTGGTAATAATAGCTTCATTGAGAATTTGGAGGCAGTTTCGCCAGCACTTCGGGTTGGGGGCAGGGTCAAGGGAAATGCCGATTCGGGGGAACCACAGATCTGAGCCAGTGAGGTGGGATGGAAATTTTAGGAAATGGGAGATGGGGATTAAGACACTGAAGGATTTGTTTCTTAGGGGTCAGTTTGCAGGATTGAAGGAGCTGGAAGTGAAGTATGGGCTGGAGCAGGGAGAAATGTATAGATACATGCAGGTTCGAGATTTTGCTGGAGATACAGAACTTCCCGGAGGAACTGGCCTCCACATTGCTGGAGGAGGTGCTGACGACAGGGGGACTGGAGAAGGGGGTAGTGTCAGCAGTCTATGGAGCCATTTTGGAGGAGGAGAAGGCACCGCTGGAAGGGATCAAAGCAAAGTGGGAGGAAGAGTTGGGAGAGGATATGGAGTCCTGGTGAGAGGTGCTCCAGAGAGTGAATGCCTCCACCTCGTGCGCGAGGTAGGGGCTGATACGGCTGAAGGTGGTATACAGAGCTCACCTCACAGGGGCGAGGATGAGCCGATTCTTTGAAGGAGTAGAAGATGTGTGTGAACATTGCAGTGGGGGGGCCCCGCTAATCATTTTCATATGTTTTGGTCCTGTCCAAAGTTGGATTACTGGAAGGAGGTTTTTAGGGTAATTTCTAAAGTGGTGCACGTGAAACTGGACCCAGGCCTCCGGGAGGCCATATTCGGGGTGTTGGACCAGCCAGGGTTGGAAACGGGTGCGGAGGCAGATGTTGTAGCCTAGATGTTGATGGGTTGTGCGGCAGCCTCTCCACCCTGCGCCCTGGTGTGGTTGAACTGGATAACATCGAACACGAGTTTTGGGGGGGGGGGGTAATGGGGGCTATGGGTGATTCCTGATTCCTTTCTGTCAGTTGTTTATGTGAACATGTGGGCAAATGTTTTGGGTTTGGTGGGAGGATGGCATCGTTGTTGTCGATATGGGGATTGACATATTTGTTACGGATTATTGTTTACTGTTGGTGGGTGCAAATTTGGGAGAAATTGCGAAAAAGGAGGAGAATAAAGAAATTTTAAAAAAAAATAAAGTTGAATGATCATAATGTGAAGATGCCGGCGTTGGACTGGGGTGAGCACGGTCAGAAGTCTTACAACAGCAGGTTGAAGTCCAACAGGTTTGTTTTGAATCACCAGCTTTCAGAGCACTGCTCCTTCCTCAGGTGAAAGACCCATTCACCCGAGGAAGGAGCGGTGCTCTGAAAGCTAGTGATTCAAAACAAACCTGTTGGACTTCAACTTGATGTTGTAAGACTTCTTACGGTGATAAATATGATGTTCATCACTTGCCTACATATTTGCCCCGACCACCAATACCCCAGACACAGACATTCTCCCCGTGTTTCGCCCCCACAACCCAAAAGATGTGCCGGTTAGGTGGATTGGCCATGCTAAATGGCCCCTTAATTGGAGAATTTTTTTTAAAAAAATGATCTGACAACAGCACCACAGTTATTTTGTCGTCAAATGTGGAACAAGTTTCTTTTTTCGCAGTGGAATAATTACATAGCCTAATTTAGGCATTTTTCGTACTCGTCACACATGTTCTAAAACATTGATCAGAACACAGTGAATACAAAATGCCTTCCTTTCTCAACAGGTCAAGAAACATGGAGCAACGGTAAGTTTATGAATTTTGAGATGCAGGTCATTCACGATTAATGAACTAAATTGAATAGCCGAATAGACCACCTATTCCTCAATTCATTCTCTGCTAGTACAAGTTAGTTTGGATTGGTTCAGATGAAAAAGGCCCATTTCTATTTTGGAATTAACATCCACCTGAATAGGTGAAATAACGTCAATAATTAAGTTCAAAGACAGCACCTGTTGGTAATCTGATTAACTCTTCATTACAATGCACAAGTGCACCAATCTGGAACATAAACCCACAATCTTAAAGGAATCTAAAACAAACCACATGACAGTTGAAAATAACAGTCTCATTCTCCCAGTGTCTGCGTGGGTCTCACCCCCACAGTCCAAACATGTGCAGGGAAGGTGAACTGGCCTCACTAAATTGCCCCTTAATTAGAAGAAAAGAACAGTCTCCTTCAGGCTGAGCAAGGGCAGTGCTCAATGCAGATGAAGGGACCTCTACTCTCCTCCACAGAAGGCTCCACTTACCTCATTACCGCGCAAACATCGCCAGTTAAATTTCTGCGACAAGATGTACTGGTTAGATATTCCTGAGGATTTAACCGATAGGTGTCGATCATAAAGTTTCGGTATGCCAAATATCTGTTGGTGTAAACACAGGGCAAAAAAATAACTTTTTCCAGAAGTGACAGGTTTTGAAATCAGTGAGATGCAAGTATCAAAAAAAAAAAAATCACACAAGGTGGATACTGAAATAGTTCCCTGGACAGGTCATCGCACCACATGGGATGCTCAGCAAACACTGTCCGTCAAGAACCCACAGCTTTTTGCTCATTCCCCAGGAACATTTAAACAAGTCTTTTAAAGCAGAATTTGTTTATAGCCTTGGAATTAATTTTTGGTGCTGTAGATTTTCAAGCATGCAATTTGATGCTACAAAGTCCACAAAGAGGAATTAAACCAGGTCGATCACCCTACATTGACCTAGGCACTAGAATGACAATTGCAAACAATGCCCTGTTGACACTGCAAAGTCCTCCTGAGCATCATCTTGGGGCTTGTGCTAAAATTGGGAGAGCTGTCCCAAAGATCAGTCAATCAATAGCCTGACAGTTATATTCGTGGAATCGAATCTTAGAGGCAAGGTCCCAGATCAACCATAGGTGGCAACATCGTGGTGGGCGAGAGTTGCCCTGTGAATTCTCAACTTTTGACTCTGGACCCTATGAAGTCTCATGGCATCAGGTCAAACATGGGCAAGTAAACCTCCTGCTGGTTACTCTAATCCCCTTGCAATCAAAAATATCATGCCATTGCTTTCTGAAGTAATGTTGGAAATACTTTATCCATAATTGGGTAGATGCCAATTTTAAATCAAAAGATAATTAAACCAGAACTCTCGGTGAGCAAATAAAAGTATATAGTCATTTACACAACAGTAATCTAATGGGTTTCATCACATTACAAAATCAACTTCAACAAGGATTGAATCTTCCTGTTCAGAAACTTCACAAGATAACTGGAGATGAAATGATATACCAGCTAAGACAAATCAACAAGAGTGGGACTATCTCACTGCAAAACACCTACCTGATAAATAAAAGATTTCACGTTAAAAAGTAATTTACTGAAGGTTGCCCTTTAAATAAATCTGCCATTCTTGTGAAAGAGGGGATCAGAATGATGGACTGAAGGGAAAGTTGCCATTTAAATATCACTGTGCTGGAGCAGCACAGTAGATTGATAGAAACACACTTGGATGGCATGGTTATTGGCATCACAGCCTTTGGTGTATCAAGTCACTCAATCAAACCAAAACATCCAAATACATATACGCACTCAAAAAAAATTATATAGGGCTAACAACATCAGCACGAGACTGTTGCTGCCTATCATGAACCATTAGTGAGCTCAGCTACAAGAATACTCCAAGAGCAGATAATTGAAATTAAAGAGAACCCCTCAGAGATCGGTAAAGCCTCAAAATCAAAGTTCAAAACTGCAATGAATGAATTCAAATCAAACGAACAGTCATTTAGAAACAAAGATCAGCAACAGGTTCATGTAACCCATACCCAGCAATCAGCTTTAATCCAATTGAATCCATCAGATGAAGCTCATGGCAGGAAACAATACCCAACCCAGTGAAAAAGGCGAGTAACCTTAAAATAATGGCACTGGATAATTTTCAAACTCAAAACGACAGCCAAAACAGAGAAACGGCATGTTAGGCTTGTGCGTGTGTATTTGAACAGATTTATCAAGCACACTTACATTTCTGGGCTTTTGGACTTATTTTTCCCATTGAAGAATTCTGGCAAGGCACGACGTTCAATCTCATGTATACTACAAGACAAGGAAACGCAATTAGGTAAATTCTATTTTTAAATTTAAATGAATAGAACTGAAGAAGTCCATGCCCCATCCTAAAATCATAAAAAAACAAGATAAAACAGACAGAAAATTACGTCTCTGAAGATCTTGGAAGAAAAGAAAGACATTATTCCTTTTTGAAAAAAGCTACTCAGTGACGTATCCCAAGCACCACATCTAACAATCAAACTCTCCACCAGACCAAAATATGACTGAGGTTTTAGAATACCTTTCAATAAATTTTAGAAACAAAAACATCATGAGCCAGTCAGACTAACCTCTTGTGGTGGGGAAGTTACAATCTAGAAAGAATTTTGAGGCACAGAATATATCTGCACTTGACTGTGTTGTGACATCCTGGGCAAGTGTGTGGTCGATTCCAGTCCCACAGACCCCAGAGTCTCAACCAATAATGTATAACAGTTGCAGAATCTTGTATTTCCACTAGCTTTGAAAGTTCAATACAATACTTATTTATTTATAACTGGAACAAAGTTGAAATATGCAATCATTATAATGGAATAACAGCCAGCTAATCTACCCCCCCCCCCCTCTATTGTCCCACTCTCCACTGAAACACACACAACACACACATAAATAGAGGGAGGGTAAAAATACCAGGAATTAAAACATGAAATAAAAGAGGAGTGTCCTTGCTTCCGACGTAGAGGCCATTTCAGCAGGCTGTCTCCCAGGTTGCTTTGGGATCGAAGCCACCTGCTGGATTGCTAATCAGGATCTTCTGACAGAAACATTCAGTGAGAGCCTGTAGAATTCCCTCTGGGGAGACTGGACCTTCACTCAAAAGGATCCGCCTCAGGCCTGTTTAATTCTTACTCGTTTCCAACTCCACCAGAATGACTAACAGCGTTACTGAGATAAGGACAGAGTTCCGCACACAAGTTGTTTTTAAAAAGTATTTTTAAACAATTGGCCTGGCCTGCAGCTAGTGGCTGAACTGAATTTCCCTGCAGTTCCATCTGGCTGTGGAGAGGGAACGGTCTTTACTTTGGATTTTAAGAAATAATCCATGAGATGAAAAAGGGCGAGCGAGGGAAAAGGGGCGAGCGAGGGAAAAGGGGCAAGCGAGGGAAAAGGGAGGGAGAGAGAGAAAAGGGAGGGAGAGAGGGAGAGGGAGAGGGAGAGGGAGAGGGAGAGGGAGAGAGAGAGAGAGAGAAAGAGCCCAACCAAAGCAAAATTGCTAACTTGGTCAGTCGTGGAGTTCCAATGTGTTAAGTTTTTGCTTTGGGGCAATGAATTGGTTGCACCTGGTTCTGCCAAATGCCTGATGGAGAATCACAGTCAAAAAAACAGCACAAATTAGCACTCGGATGCTGGTCTCATCCTGTTCCACGAAACAAAAGTTGAAAAATAATGGCATGCAGCATCCCCATTCTCCAGCATCCTCACTTTCAGAATTCATTGCTGTTCTCAACCAGCCCCATATTATAACAATTTCTTACTGATGGTCTCCCCAAGATAGTTTGTATTTGAAAGTTTACAATGTACAATTTAAGTTACTTCCAATTTATTTTACTCCCTTATCTTAAAAGATAAAAAGTGCGAAGGGGAGGAAATTTAAGTGACCTAACCTGCTCCTATGACTCTGGAAATGCTGCTCAGCTTTATACACATAGGGAGAAAAGTCTGTTGTGAAGTTTCTGGCATCACCAGAACATGAGTTTGGAAGCTCACTGTGCAGACACATCACAGAATTAATTGCAGCCGAGCACTTTGTAGCTGACAATAATGAAACCCCAGTGAACTATCCCCTTTATCCACAACAAACCAACCTTCATGGCAAAGTTGAAATGGTTACATGTGACAGTCATAATTAAAGGTCCAGGATTATTTCAGCATTGTTGTAGAGTTATTTCATCATAATCTGATTAGGGGCGGCACGGTAGCACAGTGCATAGCACTGTTGCTTCACAGCTCCATGGTCCCAGGTTCGATTTCTGGCTTGGGTCACTGTGCGGAGTCTGCCCATTCTCCCCATGTCTGTGTGGGTTTCTTCCGGGTGCACCGGTTTCCTCCCAGAAGTCCCGTAAGACATGCTGTTAGTTGAATTGGACGTTCTGAATTCGCCCTTTGTGTATCCGAACAGGTGCCTGAATGTGGCGACTTGGGGTTTTTCAAAGTAACTTAATTGCAGTGTTAATGCATGGTATGGTAATAAGGGCAGCACGGCAGCATTGCGGACAGCGCAATTGCTTCACAGCTCCAGGGTCCCAGGTTCGATTCCGGCTTGGGTCACTGTCTGTGCGGAGTCTGCACATCCTCCCCGTGTGCGTGGGTTTCCTCCGGATGCTCCGGTTTCCTCCCAAAGTCAAAAGATGTGCAGGTTAGGTGGATTGGCCATGATAAATTGTCCTTGGTGTCCAAAATTGCCCTTAGTGTTGGGTGGGGTTACTGGGTTATGGGGATAGGGTGGAGGTGTTGACTTCGGGTAGGGTGCTCTTTCCAAGAGCCGGTGCAGACTTGATGGGCCGAATGGCCTCCTTCGGCACTGTAAATTCTATGATGATTAATGTAAGCCTACTTGTGACCGTAAAGATCCTTATTATTAATAGTAGTTTCTCATCATTGCTCTCAGCATCCCTGGGCTAAGGAAATCTTCAATTCCGATAGCAAAGATGGCAAACTGAAATGTTGAGACACTAGCTAGTGCATTGCCGACCACTCAAGTCTCTGCTGACTCATGATAAATGGCCAGCTAGTTAAGAGGCCCCCTGAAACCACGTTTCGCCTTCCAAGAGGATCAAAGCTTCAAGGGAACAAACAAATTAAGCACACCTCACCTCTCCACAAGTTCTCAAAAGTTAAATATACACAAGGACAAAAGGGTTTTTCGAACACCCTCTCAGGGAGGGCTTTGTACAGGCTGCTTGCACATATCAGAACAGAGGCAGCAATTGATTATTTATAGTTTTCTGGTGCACCAAGGGTAGATAGTGGTTGCAGATTCTCTGATTCAAACAAGGAAGGTACACAGAAGGAGCAATAAAATACATTAATTCTGACCTATTATAGTCAAACCATGCAGAGTAGCTGGGGATGATGATGTGATGAGTCTGTTCAGTGACGTTATCCTCTGCTTGGTCCACAGGCCGGATGTGATCACCTTTCGCATTGGAACTGTCCTCTTCTTCCTAGTGAATAATTCGCAAATCGCCTGGTGAATAATTTGCAAATCACATCTGTCTCAGTTTAAGTCAATGACATGTATAACAGCTGATCTATTACTAATGAGAACACATGCTTAGACTGGCAGAGAAATCTAGGAGAGGTATTTTATTCAGATTTTCTATCAAGCTTTGTGGACAGGAAACTCAAATATATATATTTTTTTCTTCTTTTTTTTCATACAAATTTCGATTACCCAATTAATTATTTTTCCAATTAAGGGGCAATTTAGAATGGTCAATCCACATACCCTGCACATCTTTTTGGTTTGTGGGAGTGGGACCCACGCAGACATGGGGAGAATGTGCAAACTCCACATGGACAGCAAACTGGGGCTGGGATCAAACCCAGGTCCTCGGCGCCACGAGGCAGCAGTGTCAACTACTGCGCCACCATGCTGCCACTGGAAAATCAAATATTTTAAAACACAAGAATTAGAATTCAGACATGGACTTCTCATTGACAGAATAGTAAGCGACTACACCCAGTTATGGCTCTTGCAGAGCTGGGTATAGACACATGTCTGTGTTTCAACATCGCAACCAAGGTACTGAAATGGGAAGCTAAAATTAAGGGTCTCTGCCACAGGTAGATGATGAGAAAATACACGGGGCACCCCAAAGACTGCTCTCAACCTCCTGGCATGGCGATCACTAGCAGCACTTTCAGAGCCAGCAGCTCATTACTTTTTCTACCTCTCAGGGAAACTGAAGCATAGACAATAGGCAGGAGGTGTGTGGCACATTGGTAGCATCCGACCTCCAAGCCAGAAGCTCGTCCTACTCCAGGACTTGATGCCCAGGGAAACAACGTTAATTACATTGTAAATAAATCCTTCCAACATACACCAATGGAAGGTGCTAAGAGTGTCAGAAAATCCTGCTCAGCCATGCGACAAAAAAAACTGAAGCAAAATGTAATCTTCACTATTCACTGCTCTAGGGACCTCTTCATATGGCATGCAACTTGGGACTTGTTGGAGTCGTTGGTTGGCTCAGTTAGATGCACAACCAGTGTGAATCAGATCGATGACCAACAGCATGGGGTTAGATTCTTGTTTCAGCTATAATGGTTTCAGGACCTGCCTTCTTGCCCCACGTGTGGTGGAGGTCATGGCACCTTGGGTCGGATCTGCTTCAGGCAGAAAAGTGAAGAAAATAAATAGTTTGGGCTGAAATACAATGTCAGTTCCAAGTAGTTCTCATCTGTTCACAGTTTATGAAATTCTGCACTGGGAAACAAAACACATTAAGTTTTATTATTCCCTCGAGTACTACACTTATGCTGCAACTCAACCATTTCAAAAAAAGACATTCTACTTTTCAGCATTGCTGCCCAGTTTCCAAACTTTCCTAAATATTAGCTTCATTCGAGCTATATTGAAGTTGATCCATTGGTGGCATTTGGTGCATCTGTGTCAAATAGTTGTAGGTTCAAGTTCCTGGACCAGAGCAGATCAAAGGAACAACCTGCACTCGAGACTCGTTGTCCATGAGAGAAGGCCCAATTCTGTGGACATTTAAGATCCCATATTATTTAATTATTTAAAGAGCACAGAGTTTTCCTGTTGAATTTTTTTCTCCTGAATGCTCATCACAACAAACTGCTCAACTGCATAACAGTGTCATGGATAATTATGTACCATGAAGGTCTGCTAGGATTTCATTTATTGTCACATGTATTAGTAAACAGTGAAAAGTATTGTTTCTTGCATGCTGTATAAACAATGCATACTGTACATAGGGAAGGAGAGACTGCAGACTATAATGTTACAGTTATAGCGAGGTGTAGAGAAAAGATCAACTTAATACACGGTAGGTCCATTCAAAAGTCTGGTGGCAGTAAGGAAGAAGCTGTTCTTGAGTCGGTTGGTATGTGACCTCAAACTTTGGTAGCTTTTTTCTGATGGAAGAAGGTGGAAGAGAATATGTCCGGGGTGCGTGGGATCCTTAATTATGCTGGCTGCCTTTCTGAGGAAGCGGGAATTGTAGACAGAGTTGATAGCTGGGAGGCTGGTTTGTGTGATGCATTGGGCTACGTTCACGACCTTTTGTAATTTCCAAGCTGTGATACAACTAGAAAGAATGTTTTCTATGATGCATCTGTAGAGATTGGTGAGAGTCGTAGATGACATGCCAAATTTCTTTAGTCTTCTGAGAAAGTAGTCGTTGGTGGGCTTTCTTAACTA